>NC_056728.1:1510918369-1511218369 GCF_019279795.1 Protopterus annectens
GAAAAGTACTACATAAATGTAAATTTGTGTACATGAATAAATGTCAATTATTGTACATGAATAAATGTAGATTGTTGTACAAGGGGTAAATAAGACATCCCCTGATAATAAGCCCTAATGCGTATTTCGGTGGAGAAAAAGTATAAGACTTGGTCTTATTTTCGGGGAAATACGGTATATTGTTCTTACATGGTCTTAATAACGTTTTTCTAATCTCATTCTCAAAAGTTTCCTCAATTGCTTCTTCTCCATTAATTATACTGCATTTGGTTAGAGTAACATATTTTTCTTGTAATAAAAATGGCCAAATTTTATTTCTGGTACACAGCCTAGGAGGTGTTAGAGAATCTGTAATGGATGCACTTGCTGGCAAAAAAGAAAAACCTTTCTTAAGTAAGTTTGTCTCTTCTCCAGTTAACACTTTGGAACGCATGCTGTATGTATGTATATATACATACACACATATATATATATATATATATATATATATATATATATATATATATATATATATTACACTTTGGAACGCATGCTGTATGTATGTATATATACATACATATATATATATATATATATATATATATATATATATATGTATATATACATACATATATAGACCAACTTCAGAAGCTCAAAGTCTCCAAACCTTGAACTTCAAATGGCCAAGACCATAAGATCAAAGTTTTGAAATTTCAGAAGCCTAATATAAAAAAAACAAACTTTTTTTTATGTTTTTGCAGGGGAGAAGCCCTCCTGCTAAATAAATATGCTGACTCCAATGTTGCACTATAGTGAGGAAAATGGTAAATATGCCTTTCCAAGCTGTATGGTGATCTCCATTAAAAATGCTCAAAGTTTAAAAACTTCAGTCTTATGGTCTCGTGGTCTCAGTCTTTTGAAGTTCAAAGTTTTGAAACTTCGAGCTTCTGAAGGGGACCCATAGATAGATAGATAGATAGATAGATAGATAGATAGATAGATAGATATACAAGTCATAGTGCTTATATATTGATCATAAATCATAAATGGGCCCAGAGTATTGTGCTCCCATAGGGCACTATTGCTACGGATCATATTAATGGTAAGTCTGTTTAAAGAGACAGAACTTCAAGTTACATGAATCAAATTTTGATTTCATTTTAAGCGGATTTTGTTTGGTACATTCTGATGACATAACATTGCTGAGATGATATTTTTAAGTCTATGTCTCAGAGTTTGATGAAGACTGCCCTTGTTAGATGAAAGAGCTTACTCTGAATGACAAAAATTGCTGATATATTTAACATTAACATATACATATATAAATATAAATATTTCAGACTCAGGCACTTATACTCTTCTAGCCTGCCAATATTTGAAAACAGTCATCCCCATAAGTTGCCCTTGGTGTCCCACAAGGCTCCATCCTGGGTCCTCTCCTCTTCTCTATCTTTACAAATGATTTATTTTCTGGAATACCACAAGCAACCTGTATCCAATACGCAGACGACTCCACATTAATATGTTCTGCCACTTCTCTATCCAAACTTCAGTCCCTAACCCAAAACACCTTTAGCACAGTAGAAAATTGGCTTCTACACCGATGCCTCATCCTGAACCCTAAAAAAACAAAAATGCTACTATTCACACCCACCCGTAGGGCCACCCCACTATACTTTACTGTTACATCTAGCAATGGAACTATAATACCTCCTGATCCTACCACAAAACTACTTGGGGTACAAATAGACAATAACCTCACCTTTGAGCCTCACATCAACAACACCATAAAAATAGTAAACAAAAAATTAGGTTCTCTATACAGGATCAAACCCTTTCTGACTCTACTAGCCAGGACCATCATCACCCGTACCCACTTAGTCTCAACCCTACTATACGCCTCCCCTATTTACACTAAACTAGGTAAAGCCATATGAACAAACTGGTTAGTTCCTACAACAATATTGCCAGATTTGCAACTGGGTCAACTTATAGAACCCATCATTGTAACAATCTTAAGCAACTAGACTGGCTGGAATTGTCAAATCTAATACTTTTGAATCAACTAATAATTGCCCATAAGATCTTGTATTAACCAGTAAATACACCTATACTTACTAACCTTATCACTCCCTATAACAATCTCAAGACCCTACGCTCATCAAACAAACTATTAGTACAAATACCTAAGACCAATAATGCAGCTGGTGACTCATTGTTCTCTACTACAGTGGATAAAACCTGAAACACTCCCCCTAATCATCTAACCTCCCTATCCCCAGTAGCCCTATTTAAAAGCAAACTGAAACCTTACCTTAAATCACATTGATTATGTCCCTGTGCTAACCCAGACTAACTTCATACATCGCCTCTGTATACTAATCATCCTACCTGTATAAGCATGCTTACCTAACTACTAACAATATTTGTGTGTGTATTTAAAGTTCTATAGTGTAACAGTACATACTTTGTATGCAAATCCATAGCTGGTATGTACTATCATTATTGCTATTATTTTTATTCTTTTTTCCTTATTAAGATAATATATGAAATGATATGTTATGATTGACAAAACCTTGGATTGTACCTGTGTTTTTTGTATATTTTACTGTTTTGATTGTTTTGTTGTTTTACTGTTATGACTGACAAAACCTTGGATTGTACCTGTGTTTTTTGTATATTTTACTGTTTTGATTGTTTTGTTGTTTTACTGTTATGACTGACAAAACCTTGGATTGTACCTGTGTTTTTTGTATATTTTACTGTTTTGATTGTTTTGTTGTTTTACTGTTATGACTGACAAAACCTTGGATTGTACCTGTGTTTTTTGTATATTTTACTGTGTTGATTGTTTTGTTGTTTTACTGTTATGACTGACAAAACCTTGGATTGTACCTGTGTTTTTTTGTATATTTTACTCTGTCTGTAGAGCTTTTCTCCCCAGGCCTCCACTGAAAATGGACAGATATCCAGTTGGACTAGCCAGGTGAACAAATGTAAAATAAATAAATAAATAAGTGTCCAAGTTGTTCATAAAAATATCTAAACTAATGCTTGCTGTAATATAATTTGAATGTCTGTTCCAGGCATCAGCTACTGTCACAGAGAGCCAGTTACTAGATCTCTCATTTCTATATAATCTCTGTTTTAATTTTTCCAAGCCTTTTGGGTTTCTAATACCCTGATGGGAATGGGACCCATTCCTTAGTCAAAGTATGATTGAAATTCATGAAATTAGTATTGTTTTAATCTTTGATGTTAGCCAAAAGTGTTTTTTGCAGCACTTGCAAAGTACCCAGTACTGACTCCTTCTGCAATATATATAGAATTACATGCATCAGTAACATATCTAAGTACAATTGTAAATTCTTTTTTATATGACCCATTGTTCCTACTACTACTATTGGAAATGTCTGACTTTCCTCCTTCCACATTGCCTTTGTTTCTGCCTGCAAATCCTGGTATTTTATGACTTTGCGTCTCCCTGTACATAAGACACTGTAGTCACTGGGTGTAGCAATTTCATTGATGAATGCTACCTTTGTCTTCTTTTCTTGGACTATGCTTTGCATCTTTTCAATTAATATTATGTTAATAATATTGTAATGTTCACACAGTCCAGAATACAACAGTCTTATCAATTTGTTATGCCTTTCAATATGCAGTTCATCTGCCACTAGTATATCACAACTAGCAACAAGATGTGCGTCTGTTTACAGTTCTGTTTTACAAAACATACATTTGTCAGTTTATCCAGCATATTCGATGGACTTTGTAAATCAAAGTGCATGTGGTCTACTGTCTTGGGACACCAAAATTAACATTGGCCCCCGGATTTACTAATCTGCCATGCAGGACTAAAGTAGTCCTGCACGTAAGCGGCAGTTTAAGAGGAGGACTGCAGCGCACCATGCATATTAATGAAGGCGTGTCTGAGAGCAGAGCTTTCAGAATAAACATGGCCCTGCAAATTAGAACAGTAGAAAGTGTAAATAAATGAGCGAGACTGCACATAGGTGTCTGCATATCCCCACCAACAGTCCCCATGGGTTCAACACCAACAGTACATTGAAATAAAATGAAGAAACCCTTGTACTTATTTTTTTTAAACCCCAAGCACAGCTAACCATAGGTGCACAGGTTTGCCCATCACTTAGCTATGGTTAAAGCAGCTAAAAAGGCTGAAGAGGATAACAAGGAATATACATGCAAATGAAGCAGCACATTAATAGTGTAGTGGTTAGAGTATCCGCCTAATGAACAGACATTCCCGGTTCAAGTCCCACTGCAGCACAAATCCTTTTCCATTTGAAATCTGTATATGAACATATTTTTACATCGCTTTGCCATATAACCTACATAATAATATTTAAATGTGAACTGGAGTACTGCATGAAATGTACATGTGAAGTGTCAGTGTCATAATGAATAAGACACTAGTAGGCAGGTTTAAGCACAAATAAGCGGTGATAAGCGTGTCTAAGTGCATTTGCTTGGGGGTAAGCATTGCCTACACAGATTAAGCAAAGTATAAGCTAACTGAGTGTAAGAAACTGTACATGGAGGTTAGCAGTGCTTACCGTCATGCAAAGCCGCGCAAACCTGCTTACAACCGCTTTAAAGTGCCTTAATCACTCTGGATCCAATGGCCCATGTTCTGCCTAGCAACAAAATAAACTGTCTCTGCAAGGCTCAACCTCAGGACCCTGTACACTATAGTCACAGTAGTTAACCACTAAGCCATCATAGCAATAGGTATGCATGAGGTATCAGAAAACTAATTCTCACCACAGAAAAATCAAACCAAACATGTGAACTGAATCTATGTACAGTCTGAAGTGGTATAACCTGCAACATAACATAAATAGGTGAACTAGAGTACTGCAGTAAGGCCAGATGTGAGGTGTCATTGCAATAAAGTGTTGAAGTTCCCAGGACCGCATACAGCGTACGTACACATGAATCAAGGATACAAGACATATATATAACATGTAATGAAGAAGACATCAATGCCAAAAGGCAAATATCATGCAAATCGAATATTAAGCACTGCTAAGCAGTTTACAGCACTGCTACCCAGACTACTGGCAAGATACTACCAGTGGGAGAAAAAGTGTCAACCAGAAAAGTCAAATCCTAAACAAACGCAAGTTCGTCCCTAGCGGAATGAACCCACACATACTGCCAAAAAGAGTTTTCGGGGTAACATACCATGCTTTATAGGTAAGCAAAGAATGATATGTATGTTCGCGGACAGAATGTGTGGGAACCCTGAAGATGCATGGGGTGAGACAACTTACATGATGGGTACCGAGAAGTGGAGAGTGGGCAATGTGTAGTGGTGTGGCGAGATTTGGATGGAATCTGTAGGAAGGATGATTGATGTGGAAGAGAGTGGGAGTGGAGGGAATGATGGGTAAGACATTATGGGCTGAGGTGTGCCGGGGTTAGACGGACCTGTTCTAATGGGACCGCCACATGGATGTAAGTGAAAAAGGAGGAGGGGACAGGAAGGTAACTGAGACATACCATTTCCCATGGCAAAGCACGTTATGAGTAATATTTATGTTGCATAACCCATGGAATAACATATATATATATATATATATATATATATATATATATATATATATATATATATATATATATATATGACCTGGAGTACTGCTGCCATGAAAGAACATATATATATATATATATATATATATATATATATACTTATATACTACAGGAAATGCACATGTGAGGTGTCAGTATCATTATGCATAAAGCAATAGTTAGGTTAAGCAGCAAGAAGCAGTAGTAAGCATATGTCAGCACTAGTAAGCGAGTTTAAGGCCATACATCCCATACATCCACTTGTTTTAAGATATATATATATATATATATATATATATATATATATATATATATATATATATATATACAGCAATATGTATATATATATATATATATATATATATATATATATATATATATATATATATATGTGTGTGTGTATATATATATATATATATATATATGTAAGTATATATATATATATATGTATATATATATATATATATATATATATATATACATAGTTTCATAGTTTCATAGTAGTGTACTAGGCTATCTGCCCTGGGGCATTTACAAGCCTAGCCAACAATGATGTGCCTTACGCCACCCCGTATTATATAGTTGCGCCTCTCTAGTAGTGACACATGTGGGACCCCATTATTTAGTAAACTATACCTCTGTGTAGTAGTGACACTGAGGTGACTCCCGGGGTAAACTTACGGTCTCCCATCCATGCATCGAGATTTTTCTTGAACAGTGCCAATGAAGGGCTCTGTCTCACATGAACTGGGATTTTGTTCCATAGTACGGGTAACCTCTGTGTTATGAATCTATCCCTACAGCATGTTTTATTCATATTTGTGCAGAGGTTGAAATCTTTAGCTCGCGTGGTTCTGGTGGATCTGGATTTTTTGAGATGGAGCATGTCCATCAGTTCTTGGTTGGACATGGCCCTATATGTTAGGCACAAATCACCTCTGAGCAGGCAGTATGCTACTGAATAGAGCTGGAGTTTCTTTAATCTAGCTGGATAAGGCACATGTTTGAGACCCATGATCCTCTTGGTGAGGTACTTCTGGGGTCTTTCCAGTTGTTGCATGTGCCGGGTGAGATACATCCCAAATGGAGCATTATATTCAATCATGGGCCTGACAAGTGAGGAATATATATGATATATTTGTGTGTAGATATACACAGATATATATCTATGAGAGGAAACAGCACCCAAGAATGAAATATGTTCACAGGCTATGCCAATGAAAGTTAGTGGCCCAAGCAAGAAACATGTAACATGTAGCATTATCTTCCTCCTGCCAGCAGGACAGAGGAAACATACAAACAAACCCACAACAATGTAAATAGTCCACTGCTCCCCAGACCACAGGGGGGATACAACCGGTGGGGGGGGGCACATTGTCATAATATGGGAGGAAGCCAGTGTGATGACCTTTCAAGGCAAGGTGTGTACATACCCGGAATACAAGGGTGTGAAAGCCTGATGACCCATGTGTATGACACACAATAAAAGTAATCACACCACTGCTTCCCGGACTCCAGGCAGGATAGTACCAGTGGGAGAGACCCACCAAGTCTAATCTGGAAACAAAGACATGTATGTCCCTTGTGGGACACCCAAAAATTCAATCATATTTGTGCTTCCTGCCATTACACCGATGTCGAACGGCAGGTCACGCATGTTCCCAATGTACAAGGTAGGGGAAGCCTGATAATCCATGGGGCGAGACAACATAAGTGATGGGTCCCGAGAATTGGGGAGTGGGTACAGTATACTGGTGTGGTCAGACCCGACCTGCATCTGGAGTAAGGAAGAGTGTCGAAGAGGATGTGCAGACTGGGAACTATGGAGTATGAAATTATGGCCCTAGCTGAGCAGGTGTTGGCTGGAGTGGGTCTATGTGGACCGCCCCATGGATGTAAGAAATAGTGTGCATTGGACAGGGCTGCCACCCAATGGGCAGCCACTTCCGCTACAAGTCCCACTGCAGAATCTATTGTACATGGCAAATAAAGGAATAACCAGATGTAGCTGTAAAAATTTAGAGGTTTATGTATGTATTTATACATATATCTACATGGAGTTAAACCTCCCCCTCTCTGTAGTACAAATGCGTACATACAGAGACAGAACATAATTAAATACCCACATATAGATATATACATATGCAGACACCCATACATCCATATGTCGTTACCGCATTCTACCTAATAAACCCTTTCTGCACTTGCTTTTAGTCCTGTTTAACTTAATTGCATTTTTCAAACTGTGTGTGGTCTAATCTTGCTACATACTCAAGTGTGCTAGCTTGCACTGCATGTGAATTGTTTTTACTACTGTTTTTGCTACATTTCTGTAAAAAAAAAAAAAACTGTAAACCTGTTTCCTACCTTTCCTGTAACTAGTGCTCCAGATACAGATTTGCTGTATCCAGGACTGTTTGTAAGCTTCTGAGCCCCCCAAGCCTTTCTGTGTTGGAGGGAAGCCTTCTAGCTTATCAGTGGGAGTGATAAGAATTAGGTAACCTGTCTACCACATAAGGAGTGGTTCTGGCCCAGAATTTGTAATTATTGGCCATTGGGGCAATCTTCCATCTCTCTCAACTTTTTGATTTGAAAGCCTGCATTTGCACTTGTTTCTGTCCTGTAACTCATCTAGTGCAGATGCAGATTCTTAGTTTTAGCACTTAAATTTGCTTATTCATACTCAGCACTTATTCAGAACTTGTAAGCAGTAAATAAGCTACTAATTACTATAGCACTCAATCTTCCTCATTACCTAAAGGAAAACAGTTTTTGTACTTACTTTTCTCACTGGCGTTGAGAAAAACAGCTCTTGTACTCACATTCCTCACTTATCTAGAGGAAAATAGTTTTTTATTCAGGCATGTCCAAGGGTCAGCTCCCAGTGCTCTCCCCTGTCTATCCGATGAATCTGGGCATCTTGAGGCAATGTAGAAATTGCCCCATGCACACAGACAACCCTTTCCTCCTACCACGCAACACTACAACCTGTGACAGATGCACTTATCTAGCAAAACTGGAGGTAAAGCTCTCACCAACCAAGACTGAACCTGACAGTCATGAGGAGAAGGTAAACATTTGCACCACACCATAGGTTCATAGGTTCGTACTAGGCTATCTGCCCTAAGGCATTTATAAGCCTAGCCAGAGTGTATGTGGCTTACACCACCCCTTAGGATGCGAATACTACACCCTTTTAGGGTTTAGTTTACTATGCCTCTGTCTAGTAGTGACACAGAGATGACCCCTGGGATAAACCTACGATCTCCCATCCATTCGTCGAGATTTCTCTTGAATAGAGTCAGTGAGGGGCTCTGCCTAACATGGACTGGGATTCTGTTCCAGAGTGTAGGGAGCCTCTGGGTTATGAATCTGTCCCTCCAGCACGTCCTATTTATTTCTGTGTTGAGGTTTAAGTCACTTGTTCTCGTGGCTCTGATGGATTTGGATTTTCTGAGGTGGAGCATGTCCATTAATTCAGGATTGGACATGGCCTTGTACGTCAGGCACAGATCACCTCTGAGTAGGCGGTATGCGACTAAATAGAGCTGGAGTTTTTTCAGTCGGGCGGCATATGACATATTTTTAAGACCCTTTATCCTCTTGGTGAGGAACTTTTGGGGTCTTTCCAACTGCTGCAGGTGTCGGGTGAGATACATCCCAAATGGGGCATTGTACTCAATCATTGGCCTGATAAGAGAAGAGTACAGGGGCACAATGACCTCTCTTGATCTAGATGTGAAACCCTTCATGATAAGGTGGGCAATATAGAAGGTCTTCCTAACCACTTTGGCAATGTGAGTGTCAAATGAGAGGTTACTGTCAACCCGGGTCCCTAGGTCCCTGATTACCTCTGCCGTACTTAATGGATTACCGCCTATGTGGTAATTTGTCGGTACCTTGTTTTTCCCAAAAGGTATGACTATACATTTTTTGGCGTTCAGCTTAAGGCCATGGCTCTGGCACCAATTATCCATTTCTATGAGGCCTCTCTGAAGGATGTTTGTGTCCGCTGGAGTATCAGTTATGGCACCCAGTTTGCAGTCATCTGCGAACTTTGTAAGCCACAATCCTCCTATGTTTGCCTGTACCTCGGAAAAATAAATGCCGAACAAGAGGGGTCCCAGGACTGAGCCCTGTGGGACACCGCTTGTGACTGGCTTGGAGTCTGACATAGCTCCAGCAACTCTGACCCTGTGGGTTCTGTCCTTGAGCCAGTTTGCAACCCATCTTGTGACATATGGGTTTACATTTAAGCTGGTGAGTTTGTCTATGATGCCCAAGTGGGGTATTGTGTCAAAGGCTTTTGCAAGGTCAAGGTAGGTTGTGTGAACTGCCTTACCCTCATCAATGGCCTTAGTGACTGTTTCAAAAAAGTCGACCAAGTTCAAAAGGCAGGATCTGCCCTTGACAAAGCCAAATTGGGTAGGATCCAATGTCTGTAGGTCCCCAATGTCTTTGTTTATGAGTTCCATAATGATCCTCTCCATAGCTTTGCAGACCAGGCTCGTCAAGCTTATGGGGCGGTAATTTCCAGGGTCCGTAGAAGCACCGCCTTTGTGAAGTGGGACCACTGTTGCCGTACGCCACTCTTTGGGTACGTACCCTGTAGTAAGGCTAAGATTAAACAGCAGCCTTATGTGTGGGTTTAGTTCCTCTTGGAGTTCATGTAGCACACAGCCCGGGACACCATCCGGTCCCATTGATGCTGTGTTTTTAGCTTTAGAGAGGGCAGCTCTCACCTGGGCATCTGAGATGTTAGGGAGGCTACACTCTGCTGGGATAGTTATTTCTCCTTTTGGGGGGATGGGGGAGGAGAAATTTGCACTGAACCTGTCTGCCAGAATGTTGGCAATGTCAGTGGGTTCAGTGTATTTTGTGTCATTTTGGACTAACTCTGAGCATATCTGGGAGTTTCCACCCAGGTTTCTAACATAGCTAAAGAAGGCCTTGTGATTGTCTTTTGTGTCTTTTATGATTTTTCTCTCAAAGTTGGCCTTGGATGATTTTATGAGTGATCGTAGTTTTTTGCTAGTACTGATCAGAGACGCCTTCCCTTTTAGGGATTTTGCTCTGTCATGTAGTAGCTTCCTCCTCCTGTTGTAAAGTTTGTTTATGGCTGGGGTCCACCAGACCGGGCGCCTGCCTTTGGGGGAATGGGTCTTGGTTTTATTTGGGATTGCATGATCCATGCATTCTTGAAGGTGCCCATAGAAGGCATTTGCAAAGGATTCAGCAGTGTGGGATGTGGTTTCCACTAGCCCAGGGGCCTTGAAGGATACCACTTCAGTCTTAAGAAGTGTGAAGTTTGCTTTTGAGAAGTTCTTCACTGTGGTCTTTTGTGCAGGGGTGGGGGCGGGATGTGGATTTCCAGTCAGATTAATTTATGGTCTGATCTTACCAAAGAGGGATATACTTCCGGTGTGGAGCATTTTGTCCCCATGTTTGTGATGATCAGGTCTAGTATATTGTCTCCTCTTGTGGGAATGGTGACTAGTTGTTCCATTGCATTTGAGTTTATGAATTCTAGGAACCTTTGGGCTAGGGTGTTGGGGCTTGAGTAATGTTCCCAGTCTATGTTTGGGTAGTTGAAGTCTCCCAAAATGATGGTATTTGGAGAGACATTCATACTCTCCAGTGTCTTCAGGAAGGCTGTGTGGGGTTCCTGAGTGTGAGAGGGTGGTCTGTAGCATGCCACAAACTGTAAGGCAGTTTTTCCTATAGTTAGTTGCACCTGGATAGTCTCCGATGCTTCGTGCGTTGCCACTAACCTGGAGGTGTGGGTATCTTTGATGAAAATGGATACTCCCCCTCCTTTTGTGGTTCGGTCCACGTTTTGGGGCCGGAAAGCATGATATGAGGTAAAACCTAATAGTGCTGGGGTGCTCTCAGGAGCCTTGAACCAGGTTTCAGTCACCGCACAGACATCGATGTTCTCCATACTGAGGAGGGCTTCGAGTGCATCTTGAGGTTTAGACTTCTGGCATTGAGCAGCATTACCCTTAGTTTTTTCCACTTGTGTTTTCTAGGGAGGTAGATTTGTCATTTGAGCCTTGCCTAAAAAAGGCACTATGGGGGTGGCAAGAGCCTTGGCCAATATCCGGAAGCCCAGAGGTGACAGGTGCAAGCCATCCCTTGCGAAGCAGCGTGGCTTGTCAAGCATGTCATCCCAAGCAGACAGACATTGGATCCCCTTAGAATGACACCAGTAATTAAGCCAATTGCTAAAACTGATCATTTTGTCTTTGTACTGTGGCATCATTCTTGGTGAGGGTAAGATGCTGCTCAGGGTCAGGGTCATACCGGCCTGGGCTACATAATCAGAGAGCTCCTCTATGTCTCTTTTCATGTAGTCCAGGGAGGTACGTCTCAGGTCGTTCACACCGGCATGTACAATGACTGAGTCATATTTGTACTTGCTGTGGAGTGACCTGAGTGCTTATGTTATGTGGCGGATTCTAGCTCCCGACAGGCAGCTTACTGTGACCTTTTCCTTGTTCAGTCTGGTGAGCAGGACGTCAGTGTGTCTGACTATGGAGTCACCTATTACAAGTGTGCCTGGCATGTTGTTTGGCCTTAAGGGCTGTGACTCTTTAGCATACTGACTTTGTGAACTATGTGTTGCATGTGCTATGTCTTGAGGTGGTGGTTGCTTGGGTGTCTGCTTTGGAGGCCTCTGTTGTTTTGGTAGATTTTTAATCAGCGCCTCCAAGTATGTTTTTGTGTGTTTATGTGTTTGGTTTGCTGTTGTGATAGTTCTATGTGAGACTGGGTTTGTGGTGTGCGTGGTTACCTTCTCCTCCTGACTGGTCTTGCCAGTACTGAATTGAGAGAGCTCAGCCTCCAGTTTGGCTATATAGTTGCATCTCTTGCATATATTTGTATTTGTTGGGAGGAGGAGAGGGTTGTCTGTGTACATGAGGCAATTGTAACATTGCCTCAAGATTCCCAGATTCACCAGCTGAACAGGAGAGGACGCCAGCAACTGACCCTTCGACATGCTAGAAATAGTGAAAAAGATTGCTGTGTAACTGAGTCAGAAAGGACCTATAGGGAGATGTGTACTCAACAGAATTTAGGTGAATGAAGTACTTTCTTTTGTTTAAGAGTGCGTTACCTGTATAAAAATGCTTTAGGAGCAAGTGCTGAGCTTTTCAGATAGAGTATAGGCTATTTAGATTGCAAGTAGAACAGTTCTAAGGGAAAAATTGAACAGCAGACTTGGCAGAGCCAGAAAAAGTTTAACCTTGTTTAACCAAGTTTAACCTTGTTTAACCGGCGCTGCGCTATGCGCACGACCGCACAAAGCCGTGCAAAGGCGTATTTTAAGCAGTGAACTACAAAAGAGCTAGGAATGGTCCCAAACAACCAATTACTACAGCTTCTTGTGCAGAGGTCACTTCCCCCAAGGACAGGTAGGCTGCTCAAGGCTCCTCACTCCCACTGGTGAGCAAAGAAACTTCCTTCTATCCAAGTAAGGTAATGGACAACACAGGAACTACACCACAGCCCAGAATACAGCAATGCCTGAATACTGGTCTAAACTAGTTGAGAAGGGCGGGAAAACAAGGATTATTTTTTTGTTTTTTTGTTTTTTTTTGTAGAAATACACAGAAAATGCAGAGACAGTGATAAATTAGTTACACAGGCTAGCACACTTTAGTGGGCAGCCTCCACAGTTAAATTAAACAAACAAACAAGCAAACTTTCGATTAAATTCGACTAAATGTAACTTTAAGTGCAGATTTAAAAATAAATGCAGTAATCAGAAAAAAAACAGTTCAGGCTAGTTTAAAGTAAGCAACAGAAGCTATTTCCAGTGAAAAAAAAGCAAATATACTTAAATCCAGAAGGTAGTCGCTTTTTTGAGTTCCTTGCTGCTAGGACCACTCTGTAAACCCACGTGGAGCTTGTCTGAGCAGTATAGCTCAGCTCACCAAACTCATCACATAGTCTCACTACGTCTACACCACCAAAATCCACACATAGAAACTCAAAACCATTCGCGGAGGCTCTCAATAATAATCTGCCTAAGCAACAGAGACCTCCAAAGCAGAAACACAAGCAACCTCCATCCCCCAACACAACCCAAATGACACATAGCCCACAGATTCAGTGTGCCACTCAAACACAGCCAATAAGGCAAAACAACATACCCAACACACTAGTCATAGGTGACTCTATAGTCAGGCACACTGATGTCCCACTCACCAGGCTAAACAAGGAGAAGGTTACTGTCAGCTGCCTGTCGGGTGCCAGGATCTGCCACATAACCCATGCACTCAGGTCACTCCACAACAAGTACAAATATGACTCTGTCATTGTCCATTTTGGTGTGAATGACCTGAGACATACCTCCCTGGACTACATGAAAAGAGACATGGAAGAGATCTGCGATCTTGTAACCAAGGCAGGTATGACCCTCGCCCTGAGTAGCATTCTGTCATCTCCCAGAATTATACCGCGGTACAAGGACAAAATGATTGATTTCAACAATTGGCTAAGCTTCTGGTGTCATTCTAAGGGGATCCAGTATCTGTCTGCTTGGGATGACATGGTCGACAGACCACGATGCTTTGCCACAGATGGCCTGCACCTGTCACCCCTAGGATTTCAGATACTGGCTAAGGCTCTTGCTGTCCCTTTAGTGCCTTTTTTAGGCAGGGTTCAAGTAACAAATTCAAAACCATAACAGGAACAGGCAAGCAAAAACTGAGGGTAATGCTACTCAATGCTAGAAGTCTAAATTTCAAAATGCGCTCACTCGAGGCACTCGTTAAAATGGAGAACATCGATATCTGTGCAGTGACTGAGACCTGGTTCAAGGCTCCAGAGAACACCCCTGCACTACCAGGCTATAACTCATACCACACATTTCGGCCATCTAACCTGGACCGAAACACCAAAGGTGGGGGTGTGTCCATATTCATTAAGGATATCCACACCTCCAGACTAGTTGCTCAGCATAATGCATCCGAAGTTATCCAAGTGCAACTAACTCTTGGCAAAACTGCAATCCAAACTGTAGCTTGCTACAGATCCCACACCATGCCCCAGGATTCCCACTCCTCTTTTCTTGATGTACTGGAAAATATTAGGGTTCAACCAAACACCCTAATAATGGGCGACTTCAACTACCCCACCATTTACTGGGAAAACTACTCATGTACTAACTCCTTAGCAACGCTTGGAATTCATAAACTCCAATGCCCTAGATCAACTTATCCACACCCCCACCAGGGGCAACAATATCCTAGACCTAGTCATTACCAACATGAGTGACCGGTGTTCCACACCTGAAGTCAACTCCTCGTTGGTCCGATCTGACCATAAGCTAATCACCCTTGATATCCACATCCCACCACCACCCCCCATTAAGGAAACCACAGTAAGAAATTTCTCCAAAGCCAACTTCATGCTTCTTAAGACAGAAGTAGTGAACTTCATGACACCCATGCAGATGGACTATACAGTTACAATTGTTGAATCCTACACAAATGTGCTCTATTAGTATCTACATGAGTGCATGGATCGTGCTATCCCAAACAGAACCAAGATGCTATCCTCCAAAAAAAGGAAGCCAATCTGGTGGTCCCCTGCCATAAACAAACTGTACAACAGAAGGAAGAAACTGTTGCAAAAGAGAGTAAAATCCCATGAGTGGAGGAGCTCCCTGGTCAGCCTCAGTAAGAAGCTGAGATCCCTTATAAGATCCTCCAAAGCTAGCTACGAAAATAAAATTGCCACTAATTCCAAGGACAACCACAAAGCATTCTATAGCTATGTCAAGAATCTCAATGGCAACACCCAGATCTGCTCTGAGTTACAGCACAAAGGCATGTAAATTACAGAACCAACTGATATTGCCAACATCCTGGCAGATAGGTTCAGTGCTAACTTTACCCCCCATCCCTAAAGGGCCCATATCTATACAGGAAGAATGCAGAGTCCCTGTAATCACAACTACGCAGGTGAAAGCTGCACTCTCTAAAGCCAAAAACACAGCATCCATTGGACCGGACAACATCCCAGGCTGCATTTTACACGAACTTCAGAATAAACTGGCTTCCCACTTAAGCACCATGTTCAGTAATAGCCTCGCATCAGGCTTTGTGCCCACTGAATGGTGCACAGCAACAGTTATTCCACTCCACAAAGGGGGAGCCACCACTGATCCCGGGAACTATAGACCTATTAGCCTGAAGAGCCTGGTCTGCAAAGCCATGGAATGCATCATCATGGAACTCAAAAACAAAGACATTGGTAACCTCCTAACTCTGGATCCCACCCAGTTCGGGTTTGTGAAATGCAGATCATGCCTCCTGAACCTGATCGACTTCTTTGAGGCAGTCACCAAAGCCGTAGATGAGGGTAAAGTGGTTCACACAGCCTATCTTGACCTCGCCAATGCTTTCAACACCATCCCCCATTCTGGAATTATAGCTAAACTCAATAAACTAGGCATAAATCCCTACGTCACAAGACGGGTTGCCAACTGGCTCACTGACAGAACCCACACTGTAAAAGTTGCTGACTCCAAATCTGACCTCAAACCAGTGACAAGTGGAGTACCACAGGGTTCCGTCCTGGGACCGCGCCTGTTTGGTATCTACTTCTCTGAAGTACAGGCTAACACAGAAGGCCTCTGGCTAATGAAGTTCACAGATGACTGCAAACTAGGAGCCATAGTCAAGTCCCCAAATGATGTGAACATCCTACAGAAGGGCCTCTCTAAGACAGATGCCTGGTGTCAGAGCCATGGCCTCAAGCTCAATGTCAAAAAGTGCAGTGTCATCCCCTTTGGTAAAAACTCTGTACCCATGAACTACCACATAGGCAGCAATCTACTTAACACGGAATGCATGATAAGAGACCTTGGGATCCAGGTGGACAGTAGTCTCTCCTTTGATAGTCACATTGCCACAGTAGTCAGGAAGTCCTTCTACGTGGCACACCTCATCATAAAAGGGTTCTCATTAGACCCATTATAGAGTACAATGCCCCTTTTGGAATGTACCTCACAAGACATCTGCAGCAGCTGGAAAGGCCACAGAAGTACCTCACAAAGAGGATTACTGGACTCAAACAAATGCCCTACACTGACCACCTCAAAAAACACCAGCTTTACTCCATAGCATATCGTCTACTCAGAGGTGATCTCTGCCTAACATATAGAGCTATGTCAAACCCAGAGCTGTTGGACATGCTACACCTAAAGAAATCCCAATCGCTTAGAGCTACATGCTCTAGGGACCTAAACCTTGTCACCACAATAAACAGGACATTCTGGAGGGATAGATTCCTATCCCAGACACTTCCCATACTCTGGAACAGGCTATCCATCTATGTCAAGCAAAGTTCTTCATTAGCACTCTTCAAGAAAAATCTTGATGAGTGGATGGGAAATAGGAAATACACCCCGGGGATCACCCTTGGGCCAATAGCCTAGTACCTACCTATGAACCTATGAACCTACCTATATATATATATATATATATATATATATATATATATATATATATATATATATATACAGCAATATATATATATATATATATTCTCACATATACAGATATATATACATATATATATATATATATATATATGTATGCATACATATACAGATACATATATATATATATATATAGATAGATAGATAGATAGATAGATATGTAGAAATATATATGTATATATGTGTGTAAACATACACATATATATAGGTAGGATATTTATTGATTTATGTATTTAAGTTACATCTATTAACCAGGTAAGTCTAGCTGAACTTTTGGCTCATTTACAGCAGAGACACGGGGAGAAAAGCTCTTCAGGTCTAGAAAACAAGTTCTTAAATAGTAGTATACAGCAGATATATATATATGGAAAAATATAGATATGATACAGCAGTTAAGAATTACATATGTTCACAGGCCATGCAAATGGGGGTTAGGGGTCAAATCAACAAATATGTAACACATAGCAACAACCCCCACCACACCTAGATATGATATATGTAAATGCACCACTGCTTCTCAGTCCACAGGCAGGAACTACCAGTGGGAGAAAAAGTGTCAACCTGCAAAGTCAAATCCTAAACAAACGCATGTTTGTCCCTAGCGGGATGACCCCACACATACTGCTAAAAAGAGTCCTCAGGGTAACACACCATGCCTTACAGGTAAGCAAAGAAGGATATGTATGTTCGCAGACTGAATGTGTGGGAACCCTGAAGATCCCTGGGGTGAGACAACTTACATGATTGGTCCCGAGAAGTGGAGAGTGGGCAATGTGTAGTGGTGTGGTGAGATTCAGGTGAAACCTGTAGGAAGGATGACTGATGTGGAGGAGGGAGGGGGTGGAGGGAATGATGGGTTCAACATTATGGGCTGAGGTGTGCCGGGGTAGACGGACACATTATAATGGGAACGCCCCATGGATGTAAGTGAGAAAGGAGGGGGGGACAGGAAGGTAACTGAGATATACCTTTTCCCATGGCAAAGCACGTTATGAGTAATATGCATGTTGCATAACCCATGGAATAACATACATATATATATATATATATATATATATATATATATATATATATATATATGAATATATGACCTGGAGTACTGCTGCCATGAAAGAACATATAAATATATATATATATATATATATATATATATATATATATATATATATATATATATATATATACACATATATACATACTTATATGACCTAGAGTACTGCAGGAAATTCACATGTGAGGTGTCAGTATTATTATGCATGAAGCATTAGTTAGGTTAAGCAGCAAGAAGCAGTAGTAAGCATATGTTAGCACCAGTAAGCGAGTTTAAGGCCATACATCCCATACATCCACATGTTGTTATATATATATATATATATATATATATATATATATATATATATATATATATATGATAGATTTGTGCGTAGATATACACAGATATATATCTATGATAGGAAATAGCACCCAAAAATAACATATGTTCACAGGCTATGCCAATGGAAGTGAGGGGCCCAAGCAAAAAACATGTAACACGTAACATTACCTTCCTCCTCCCAGACGGACAAAGGAAACATACAAACAAACCCACAAACAATGTAAATAGTCCACTGCTCCCCAGACCACAGGTGGGATATAACCAGGGGGGACACATTGTCATAATATGGGAGGAAGCCAGTGTGATGACCTTTCAAGGCAAGGTGTGTACATACCCGGAATACAAGGGTGTGAAAGCCTGATGACCCATGGGTATGACACACAATAAAAGTAATCACACCACTGCTTCCTGGAACCCAGGCAGGATAGTACCAGTGGGAGAGACCCACCAAGTCTAATCTTGAAACAAAGACATGTATGTCCCTTGTGGGACACCCAAAAATTCAATCATATTTGGGCTTCTTGCCATTACACAGATGTCAAACAGCAGGCCATGCATGTTCCCAGTGTACAAGGTACGGGAAGCCTGATGATCCATGGGGCGAGACAACATACGTGATGGGTCCCGAGAAGTGAGGAGTAGGTAGAGTGTACTGATGTGGCCAGACCAGACCTGCACCCGGAGTAAGAAAGAGTGCCGAAGAGTATGCGCAGCTTGGGAACTATGGGGTATGAAATTATGGCCCAAGCTGAGCAGGTGTTGGCTGGAGTGGGTTTATGTGGACCGCCCCATGGATGTAAGTAATAGTGTGCATTGGGCAGGGCCGCCACCCAATGGGCAGCCACTCCTGCTACAAGTCCCAAGGCAGCACAGTCTATTGTACATGGCAAAGAATGGAATAACCAGATGTAGATGTAAAAATGTAGAGGTGTATATGTGTATTTATACCCATACCTACGTGGAGTTACACCTCCCCCTCTCTGTAGTACAAATGTGTACATACAGAGACAGAAAATAATTAAATACCCGCATATAGATACATACATATGCAGACACCCATACATCCATATGTTGTTAGACATATATATATATATATATATATATATATATATATATATATATATATATATATATATATATATATATATATATTTATATATATATATATATATATATATATATATATATATATATATATATATATATATGTATATACGTGTGTAAACATACACATATATATAGCTAGGATATTTATTGATTTATGTATTTAAATTATATCTGTTAACTGGGTAGGTCTAGCTGAGCTTTTGGCTCATTTAAAGCAGAGTCACAGGGAGAAAAACTCCTCAGGACTAGAAAACAAGTTATTAAATAGTAGTATACAGCATAAATATATATATATATATATATATATATATATATATATATATAAATATATATATAGATCTATATGTCTTGATAAATATAGATATGATACAGCAGTTAAGAATTACATATGTTCACAGGCCATGCCAATGGAGGTGAGGGGTCCAATCAACAAACGTGTAACACATAGCAACAACCCCCACCCCACCTAGACATGATATACGTAAACGCACCACTGCTTCCCAGACCACAGGCAGGATACTACCGGTGGGAAAGACCTGCCAAGTCTAATCCTAGAACAAAGACATCAATGTCTCTTGTGGGACACCCCAAAAATTGATGATGATCAGAGTCACTCCCTGTAATGATTTATCTAACCAGGCAATGTACATACATGGACCAGTAGGTTGGGCAAGCCTGATGACCCATGGGTCGAGACAACGTACGACATGGATCCCGACACGTGGAGAGTGGGCAGTGTGTAGTGGTGTGATTAGACACCACCTGCACCCACAGTAAGGATGAGTGCTGTAGAGGAGGGGCAGGTGGAGGAACTATGGGTATGCAATTATCCTCCTATGTGTGTAGGTGTTGGCTGGCGCAGTTGTATTCGGACTGCCCTGGTGATGTAAGTAATATTGCTAATTGGGCAGTGCTTCCGCCCATACCTCTCAACCTCTAGACAGAACCTAAACCATTGGGGGGACAAATAGGGACATAAATTACATATTCCATTACAACCTTAGAAAGCTGATAGAGTAATAGGTTATGCATTAGTATGACTCTTCTGAAGGATGTGGAGTCTTAAACCCAAATACTTGTCTGTATTTAATGACGTCAGTTCCCTGGTATTTGCCAGACAGGTGCAGATTGTAAGAGGAACACACCGATATTATGAAGCAAACTCTGGACAGTCTGCAGATTCTGTACAGTCGACAGGTATGCTTTCGCCTTAGGGGCAACCATTCTCAATATGGGTCCCACCGCAGTACAGTCCAGTCTACATGGCAAAGTATGGTATAACCATTTGTGTTATTGCATAAGCCACTACAATACACCTATGAACACATGGTCGCAACACCCTTCTGTAGGCATGTAAGCCAATCTAATTGGCATCACAAGGTATTATTGCAGTCCTCACCCTCACCCAGGGGTGTGAGTGTCCAATGCAAACACCAAATGCAGTGTATTTTTGCAGCTGTTGTCGTAGACAACATGGCCAGCTGTGGACCTTCCTTGCAGCTGTCCTGCACATCCCTGGATATTTCCCCTATTAACACCCCTCTTTGTGCCCCATGCACACCACGTACCTATCAGCCACTGTTCCATTTCTATTAATGTCTATGGTTACAAGTAGGTGACACCCTCTTCTCCACTATATTGTCAGTATCTGGAACCCCAACCCACATGTAGTATCACAGCTGTCCCACAGGATACATGTAACTAACACATGAAGGAACACCACAAGCACACCTGGAGCAGCACAGGCTCACCACCTTGCAAAACCCTCCCCCCCACCTCACACTCTATACCACTACATCAATTAGTGATACTGACACCTCTGGTCTTGCCTCGCATACAAATCCCAACATCCAACAACCCTTTCCTATTGCTCCCCATCCAATTATACCTACAAGCTACTATATAGTTACAATGTCACCCCACTACCTACCTACTCCTTAGCTATTCCCCTCTATTGTACCACACAAGTATGAAATAACTACACCTACCCTGAATACCTGTAAGTAACATATCCAGACCTGTGAAGGTGAATCCAACTTCAACTTAAACTGACTTTTGTCAACAGTCATACCTGACATGTAAACCTGACCTAAGCATGGATAATACTGACATTTTAATGTAACCTAAGCATGATGAATGGGGAACGTATCTATGTTATGTCTGTTACCCTCTATGAATGTGAACACCCCAGTATTAATTGGAATAAGTAGCTGAGGTCAATTTGGAGCTCTACACCCCAGGCCACCACTGACAATGGACAAGTATACAGTCTGATTGTCCCAGTTGACAAGTGTGAACAAAATGCACAATGTTGCGTGAGTATGCAGGAGCAAGCAGATGTAAGCCTGTTTGGCTGCCGGTATGTGAGTACCACACTGGTGATGCAATGTAGAGACTAACTCAGTGCAAGATGCTACAACCAGAGCTCAGTAATGCTGTGCTACGCGCAAACAAGCCCATAACCTCCTACAAATGTTCTACAGTGCCTTAGACACTCTGTAGCTAATAGCTGTTGTCATGGCCATTAACAAAATAATCTGCACTGCCAGGTTGCAAACCCCAGATCCTGCACACTATAGTCGATGTGAGTTCCACTAAGCCATGACGGATACACATTCAGCTGCTGTGATCACAAGCACATCATCCATCACAGTCATCCAACAGTATAGGAATTGGATATAAGTGTGTAGATTAATACCAGAACAAGTGTCCATTGCTCAACCACAGTATTATGAGCAGTCTATGTGCAGCACAGAACAGTGCCTGTCCAATCATACTGTGAGAACAGTAGTCCTGCATAATACCGAAGGGAATAATGATATATGGTGCACACCATGGGGGCGTGTGAGTGTGCTTCATGCACAGTATGTCACACCTGGGGCATTGGTTCCATGGAAACGGGAGATGAGGCTGGCCAGGTGTGTGAGCAAACCACTGCTACACAATACCCTGGCAGGATGCTACCAGTGGGAGAAACACTGTAGACCAGCTAGGTCTACTCTTGACAAAACAACAGGTCCATCCCTGGTGGGATGAACCAACAGTTGTGGGTCACATCGATGTCACCACCAGTATCAGAGGAGGATCAAGGGAAGGCTGGAATGTACATGGACTAAACAGATGAAGAGCCTGCAGATGCTTGGGTGTGGACAGTATATTGGAGGGGTACCAAGATGTGCATAGAGGGAAATGTGTGGAGGTGTGGTATGGCAGGGCTAGCAACTGGGGAATGGATGGATGCTGTGTACGTGGAGCTTGGGGGCCGGGTGAAGGGAACATAGGTATGTCATTATGGTAGACATATGCAAATGAAGCAGAACAGCAATAGTGTAGTAGCCAGAGCATCCGCCTAACGCGCACTCATTCCCGGGTTGAGTCCAGCTGTAGCACATCCTATTTTCCATGTGATATCCATTGTAACTCATTGTGCTGTATAACCTACCAAGTAACATTTATATTTGCACAGGAGTACAGGAGTACTGCCTTAAATGCACATGTGAAGTGTCATAATGACTAAGGCACTGGTAAGCATGTGTAAGCGCATAACAGCAGTAGTACGCATGGACAAGCAGTTGTAAGTGTGTGTATGTGTATTTGCACGGGGGTAAGCATTGCCTACATAGATTGAGCTAAGTAGATGCTAGCAGTGTAAGGAAATGCAACCCAAGGTTAGCATTGCTTAGCTCTGCGCAAACCCGCGTACAACTGCTCAAATGTCCCTAACACACTCTGTATCCGACAGCCGGTGTTCTGCCCTGAAACAAAATATACAGTCTCTGGAAGGCCCACACCCAGGATGCTGCACATCATGCACTATGTGATTTACAAGTAAACCATGGCAGATGTACATAACCACTCATTTCACATACATATCACCCAGCACAATCAGTCAACAGCACAGGAAATGTTGTAATAACACACCACACAACCTCTTAATGCATGAATCCCGGACATAGTGTGCCATAATGTGGGTACATATAGGGATATCTGTTATATCTTGCTCTAATACACTTAAAACATTGCAAGTTACACAGTTATATGTAGTAGAACACATATATTGAAGGAGATGATACGGCAAGAATGATTGACTTCAGTCCTAAGGTCATCCATGTCAATTGCCAAGAGAATAAGGTACAGGCCACACATATAGGCCGAACATGCATGGACATATGGACAGATATACATCTGTAAATGTAGCTAGATAGACAGCTATAGGTATATATATATATATATATATATATATATATATGTGTGTGTGTGTGTATGTATGACTCACAAGTAACCATATAACACAATCATACATAGATAGATTAATATGTTCAGTGTATATATCCATATATATATATATATATATATATATATATATATATATATATACATACATACATACATACACAGATATATATGAATACATATACATAGCTAGAGCTATATGAATGTCCAGTTCTATCACTCTACATGTCCATATCGTCCCACCATATGTCCTGGACATGGAATGTAGCCCTACCCCAGCCCCTATAGTCCCAATGTCATAGTGCAAGGGGATGTCTGGTATGTATAGCTGGTATATTAATAGACATTTGCTACTGTTATTGGGATTGTTGTCACAGACATGTTGTGTGTGGAAGGTGACATCTGCTCATAACATGTGTGCCATTGGCTACTGACAGACATCCTAAGGTTATCATGGTACAGTACCTGCATATATAGCAGGCTTGACAGCCATGTCACAGCACAGGGTAGGATACACCTGTGTGACAGTGCATAACCACAACCAATGTGAACACAGCCACATATGGTACGCTAGCATAATACTACGGTATATGGACTATCTGTCCTAAACCATCCTCATATGTGACACTCACAGAATGACCCTACATATACTGGGCTGCTACACAGTCTGGTCTGGTGGCTGTCTGTGGTATGGGACATGTTTGTGTATGGCCCTACAAACATGTAAGGTAAAATGGTACCATACAGTGGGGCAGCACGTAACACCAGATAGAAAGAGAGCTAGAACATTGACATCTACCACAGTCTGTACACAGGCCATTGTACATATTAGCAATACATACACTGCTGACATTCACCATCACTACACAGACCTCAGTACTGTACAAACATCCACAGAATGTCCAGGTTATGACATTAAGTGTAACCCCTACTGTACGACATGTTTAGCACTCTGATATATCACTGGCTTGTTATCAGATATGATGACACTATACAGTGCACAGCACATATGCACCACTTCATGCATGACATATGTACAAAGGTTGACAGAGGTGTGGCTGACAGCGCATACACAGGGCCAGTATAGACATGTTGCCATGATACCCTCATTAATCTACCATTGTAATGGGGTTTGTTGCAATGGATGTCCAATGAGGGATATCTAGTTAGTAACTGTCACGGCCTTCACCATCAACAAACTGCAATCCTCAAACTACCTTCTGCATTCCACAGATAAATTCATCGTGGCTAACACATGAAACCAAAGGCACAACACTGCCCAGTCTGCAGATGACCCTGCAGATGGGGATTCCTGATATGCATGGAACTGACATGGCAGGAATTGTGACATGTACGACAGCCATATCCAGACAAACACTGTTAATCCAACATTACTCCATATGCAGTATAGCAGCACTTACAGTCTGTTGTCAGGTCAGGCACATCCCCCTCCTGTTTGTTACCCTCTTTGCACAGTGTATGTTGCTAGAGGTAAATCCCCAACCCATCTGAAATGCTGTTTGCTAAACGACAATTCTAGCTCCTGCTCACAGTGACAGACAAGGGCCAGCACCACCAGGATGTTCCCAGGTATTGGAGTGTGTTTCCATGCAATTGGCTATGGGAATGTTACCACATATGTTCCACATGCAATCGGCTAGGGCTGCAATTCGTGCAGAGGCCATCAGCTGATCATGAGCATCACTTAAAATACACATGCTGCTGCCTAAGTAATGCAGGTGTGGACCTCCACGTCTGCCAGAGAGGGAGTGGGGGAGGCAGACAAAGGCAAATACATGTCAGGGAGGGGCGGGAGGGGTAAAACTGATGCATGTTTGTGTCACACACCCGACAGCTATGTAGTGCTATCGCAGTTCAATGCTGTTATTGGATGCACCACATGGGTTATCTGGTGGGAGCACTCAGAACATATATGTGATGGTGAGTGACATCTGCAACAGGGATATGGTAGATATACAGTAGGTGACGTACACATACCTGTCTGCATGAACAGGTGCCAGTGTCAACACAGGCACACTCACACAGGGACACACACACATTAGCACACTTGGCAGGGCCAGGAGTGCAACTCGTCACTAGTGGGATTGCCACAACACATCAATGTGCAGGGAACACATGCACCACACGGGTCATATGGAGGTCGTATGGGCAGTGAGTATGAGGGGGTGTCAGACATCAGCCAGCATGCTTCACACTGCCCTGGGGGGAGTACTGCATGTGGATGTGGACATACACACCATACAACACACACACAAACTCACAGGGTGCCAGTTCAGACATGCATGGGTGCATGTCTGCATGGGTGTGTGGTGGCCAACAGTGGCAGCAGGCTATACAAGGGTAGGCAATGGGTATATCTTGGCATCAGGCCACATGACAATGGTCTGCATTGTGACACAGGCCTGTAGCTTCTGCATTTGCCAACACATGTGGGTATTGCATCCGTCATCCAGTCACCTGCATGACTATTGTGTGTGGCCAATGCTGTGCATCACTTGCCACGTATGTGTTCCCTAGTCCATGACTTGGATGGTGTCTAAGATGTGCACACCTCCCACATGCATGTACTGTGACGTGGAACTGTACCTGGTGTGTCTGGCCCATGCTGTGAACACAGCTTATCATCAGATATGCCAGTCTTGCCCACCTGTGGCAGGGACTGGTACTGGTCAGCAGATTTACCCTGCACCTACAATGATAGCATGCTAACAGCATTTCCTGATCTCAGTGTCATCTGTCCATATAGGGCATGTTGTCAGGCATGGTATGTCCGTTGTGAGTCACATGTGAAGGCACAGTGGGGTTGCTAACTGTGATTGGCTGGCCTTGATGTCACATGCATGGGTATGACTTTGCACCGCAGCTTCTCAGCTATTTACATCTGTTATCCCTGTATGATTGATATTGTGATATACAGTAGGGCCACCATAAATGAAATTAGCAAAACCCGTCACATTGCCCACAGGTGTCACACCCACCTCTACACAGGATACGAGTTACACACACACACACACACACACACACACACACACACACACACACACACACACACACACACACACACACACACACCTGTCATGTCTGGGAATATAACCCCTACTTAACTAGTTTACTACATTACAGCACTACGTAGTTATAGTATGTGCCACTGACATTACTGAAGTACATCTTCCCCAAAGGTGTATTTCACAATTAATGATATCAGCAGGACTACCAAAGTTGGGCATTTGTAATGTACTGCAAGTGAGTAGCCTATAATGCATTGCTCCATACACAGACACTGAAACACAGACAAAACATACGGAACTGTCATGGATGGAGATAGAACACTACCACCGTTCTAAATAACACTACAGCAGTACACAGTTACAGAACATGCTATGGTGATTACTGGGCTATCACTTTCCCAGAGGTGTACTTCTAGGTGAGTGACATCGCAGCCTTGCCAAAGTAGAGCATTTGTATTGTATGGTGTGTGAGTAACCTAAAAAGCATGGCTCTCTGCTCAGTCAGACACACACACACACACACACACACACACACACACACACACACACACACACACACACACAGCTAGCAGGCCTGGGGTATGAACACCTACCTAACTAGTGTGTTACACTACTGCAGTATGCAGTTACAGAACATGCTACGGCAATTACTGGGCTATCATGTTCCCAGAGGTGTACTTCTAGGTGAGTGACATCAGCAGCCTTGCTAAAGTAGAGTATTTGTATTGTACGGAGTGTGGGTAGCCTAAAAAGCATTGCTCTCTACTTAATCAGACACACACACACAGACGGCAGGTCTGGGGTTCAAACACCTACCTAACTAATATATTACACTACAGCAGTACGCAGTTACAGAGCACGCTACAGCAATTGCTGGGCTATCATTTTCCCAGAGGTGTACTTCTATGTGAGTGACATCAGCAGCCTTGCCAAAGTAGAGTATTTGTATTGCATGGAGTGGGAGTAGCCTAAAAAGGATCGCTCTACTCAGTCAGACACACAATTGCCAGGTCTAGGGTTCGAACACCTACCTAACTAGTTTATCACACTACAGCAGTACACAGTTAAAGAATGCGCGACGGTGATTACTGGGCATTCACTTTCCCAGAGATGTACTTCTAGGTGAGTGACATCAGCAGCCTTGTCAAAGTAGAGCATTTGTATTGTATGGAGTGTGAGTAGCCTAAAAAGGCATTGTACTCTATTCAGTCAGACACACACACAGATTCACACACAATTGCCAGGTCTAAGGTTCAAACACCTACCTAATTAGTTTATCACACTACAGCAGTACGTAGTTACAGAATGCGCTATGGTAATTACTAGGCTAGCACTTTCCCAGTGGTGTACTTCTAGGTGAGTAACATTAGCAGCCTTTCCAAAGTAGAGTATTTGTATTGTATGGTGTGTGAGTAGCCTAAAAAGCATTGCTTTCTACTCAGTCGACACACACACAGTTGGCAGGTTTGGGGTTCGAACACCTACCTAACTAGTGCATCACACTACAGCAGTACATAGTTAAACACGCTGCAGCAATTACTGGGCTATCATGTTCCCAGATGTGTACTTGTAGGTGAGTAACATCAGCAGCCTTGCCAAAGTAGAGTATTTGTATTGTAAGGAGTGTGAGTAGCCTAAAAAGCATTGCTCTCTACTCAGTCAGACACCCACAGCAGGAAGGTCTGGGGTTCAAACACCTACCTAACTAGTGTATCACACTACAGCAGTACACAGCTACCGAACATGCTACGGTGATTACTGGGCTATCATGCTCCCTGAGGTGTACTTCTAGGTGAGTGACATCAGCAGCCTTGCCAAAGTAGAGTATTTGTATTGTACAGAGTGTGAGTAGCCTAAAAAGCATTGCTTTCTACTCAGTCAGTCAGACACACACACACACACAGTTGTCAGGTCTGGGTTTGAACACCTACCTAAGTAGTTTATCACACTACAGCAGTACGCAGTTACAGAACATGCTACAGCAATTACTGGGCTATCACTTTCTCAGTGGTGTACTTCTAGGTGAGTGACATCAACAGCCTTGCCAAAGTTGAATATATGCATTGTACAGAGCGTGAGTAGCCTAACAAGCATTTCCCTCAACACATTCAGAAACAGACAGGCATGCACACAAACACACACTCACACAAGTCACAGGTCTGGGGTTAGTACTACTATTAACTACTCTGTCACTACAGCAGTACGCAGTTATGGGACGTGCCATGCATATTACAGAGCTATAGCTCTCCCAAAGGTTTAATTCACATTGGATGACTTCAGCAGGCTTGTCATACTACTACTATGGGGAGGGCAGTGTATGCATGGGCCATACTCCATTCATGTAGGGGTCGACATGCCACATGCGGGCACATATGGGGTCATATATCACAGGTGCGTGTATACAGCTACTAGATGGCTACTTCCTTGTACGGTCTTGTTGCACAGCTGGCACATACACTACATAGTCTGTCATGCTGACAGGTACTGATGGCTAGTATCCACAGTGGGTTACATCTGCACCTCATGTGTTGGGTGCCCTTTGGCTATGTGCCAGTTGGGACAGGCCCACATGGCTCCTTGTCATGGTAACCTTCTTCCACACATCTATGCCTGCGTACCTGTGGATTATTATAGTGTGTTGTCCTTACATATTTGCCTGTATTCCTATCCACTGTATGTGCAAGGCAGGAGTGGTGCATACTGACATGTGTATGCACTGAGAACTGCAACTTCAAGATATGTCTGGTCCGCTGGTGTTTGCAGACATGGCCTTCATGTGTTTAAGTGTGTGAGCATGCCCAGTATGACCTCTCAGTATGTTGTTGACTGACATTGCCTTCATTCCTCTAAGTGTGTGAGCATGCCCAGTATGGCCATCTGTGTCACATGTGTGGATCATGCCCAGGTAGTTTGTACTGCGGTGCTGACCTTTGTGTTGTACACCGACAGGTTGCATGCTGTGTCTGCAGGGTATCCATTGGTCATTTGCCATTGACTGTTGCTACATTTCTGCATAGCGGAGGGGACACCTGACTGTTTCTACTGTTCTACACAGGAGTGGGGGGCACAACTGACTGTTACTCTAAGTGTACATTGGATGGGGGGATCACACCTGACACTAGTACACATTTGCTAGGACTGTACTGGTATGTCAGGTACTCCATTTCAGTCTGTAGTCTTACCTATCCTGGTGGCTAGGGCTACATATTAGTTTCTGACTTCCTAGCCTTCACAACTTACATCCAACTGCCTGACCTACTGCGGTCAGTCTGTGTAGGCCTGTGGGAGGGGTTACCTATAGGGTATATTCAGAGGCCATAGTACAGCATTTGTTTGTGTTAGTCTTTAACTGTCCTGCTGGCTTAGACGGTTGTTGGGTATGTGATCCTTCTGGACTGGCATGTGTGGCTCTTATGGACACCCCTGTCGCTCAGGCCATTTCCTGCAGTGGGTTTTGTCACTCTGTGTAGCTACTATGGTGACTCCAGTACGTGTTACAGATCTCATGATGCCACTATGGGTGTCTACTCTCTGCTGCCTTGACATCCGGCTACCCAATTCCCTTGCATGTTCACATCCATACCATAGCTACAGGTAAAAACACATTCTACACCATTTGGCAATTGGTAGGTTGATTGACTTACCTTGAGGGTGTGCTGGACTTGAGGATGGTGCTGGAGGGCTGCCTATGTCGGATGCACATAGTACACTCCCTATACATGGTTGGGCACAGGTAGTGCCATGTTTGGCATCCCTTTTACTGTCTGTGTGAGTCAGAGAGAGGTGTCATTCCCTGGGCCCCTACTGTGTCAGTGCATATGCTATGCATTGCCTCTTTGCCAAGGCCAGGACATACTGGGCATGCCCCCTTCTGCCTACTGGGGCAGGCCCAAGTTGTTCCTCCTCCATGTCACTCTGTGCCTGTACAGGCCTTGGCATTGGTGGGGGACTGTGTGACCCTGCCCCATGCTGTTCCTGCTGCAGCTGTTTCTGCAGGATCATGATGTGTAGCATAGCACATACCATTACAGTTTGGGTACATGTAGCTGGTGAATACTGCAGGGCTCCACCGGATGTGTCCAGACACTGGAACCATGAACTGAGCATCCCAAACACATGCTCTATTATATGTCTGGCCTGTGTGTGTGCCTCATTATGGCATTGTTGTTCAGGTGTGTGTGCATTTCTGATGGGTGTCATCATCCACGGCTCCAGTGGGTACCGAGCATCCCCCACTAGGTGACCGTAGGGGATGTCCACATCTGCAAATCTGTGGTACAGCTGTGTCAGTTGCCATATGTGTGAATCGTCATAGCTTCCAGGGCAGCCAGCACACACATTCAGTATAATGCCCTGGGCATCACATACAACCTAGCAGTTGATGTAGGGGATGCCCCTGTGGTTGATATAAGCCCTATCCTGCTGACCGGGTGTTGCTTTGATGCATAAGTGCATGCAGTCTATAGCATCCACTACCCTAGGGTAGTTAGCTATTTGGTGGAAGAGATGCATATTGTGGGTCAGCACCTCACGTGTGTTGAGGAAATATATGTGCTCACTGGCATGTGCTGACATGGCATCCAGGAACTGGTGGAATACTCTGGATGTTGATTCCTGTGAGATGCCCATGTTATCCCCAGTTGTGGTTTGGGAGGTACCTGTGGCTAGTATAACTAGGCATACACATACCTTGGTATCCACTGGGATGGGTTCCCCTCGGCCAGTTTGGTGTATCAGGTATGGCCTGCACAGCTCAATGATTTGCTGTAGGAGGTCTCTGTCCACCCTATAGCACTCCACTATCTCCAGCTCATGTAGCCCCTGGTAGATTACCCTGGGTCTGTACACTCTTCTCTGTCTTCTCACTGTGGGTTGTTCAGCAACATTGACATCCTCACCACCCTCAGCCTCTTGCACATGTTGTTCTATGTAGCCTGCTGCAGCCCTTCTCATTTTGTAGGTTTGTTTTTAAAATGTCCCCGCTTGTATACACCGTTGGTGTAGAGTGTGGAAAAAACAGGGGGGTACGTGTTTGCTTGGGTTATAGTGGTGTTCTGGGCTGGGCTGGTCTGCTTCCTGTGTGATTAGCTGATTCTGATACATTTCACCTGGCAGCTCAGCTAGTTCTCCTTGATTACCTTCCTACTGCTGTTTTCTCTTCCCATTGCCTCCCTGTTTAAGCCTGTGTGCACACCGCGCAGACAGAGTGCTCATATGTGCACAGAGCTGCTGTTTCCTGGTTTAACTTCCTATTTCTTCCTGTGAAACCCGGTGTGCAGTACGCACACCCGTTTACACTTTGTAAGGAGAGCTAGGCAGTTTGGACACACCTCTAGCTTAGCTGTGCTAAGCTAGGAGCAGTCCCGAGCCACAGGGCTCCAATCCACATACAGTATGCTTGACACACCCGCCCATGATGTCACCTATCTCCTAGTCTTGCACCCAGCTATTTCTACTCTTACACTCTTGGGACCTGCCTCACACCCTGGGGAAATCTGGGATTCACTATCCTTCCCCTCATTTGCATACGATTGCCTGCTAATGCATAGTTACATGTCCCACACTGGGCCTCCCCCCTTAGCAACCATTACTCACTGGCCAGGTTGTCTTATTCCTGCTATTGACTTGCATGGCTGAATACTGCTTTTAGTTAGAATGCTTATTTTAGGTTTATTTTATTATTTTCCCCCCAATCCCGTTTGTGTGCCGCTGCCCTATGCTTAAACAGGCAAGATCAGCGAAAGGTATTTAAAAGTTGTTTTTTTTTATTTTTTACGCATTTTGCATATTGTCAGTGGCCTTCTACTTGGCCATTGCCATGATTCATCACTGATATGCAGCCTTTTTTTGGAGCTGTCATAGCTCATTTTTGTAGTTTACAGAAATGTACTCAGTTACTAACCAAGTACATTTCTGCAGACTACACTCGTCCTGCACTGAGAGCTGCCTGCTTCCTGGATTGCAAATTACCCTTATTTGCATGGTTTTTACCTGCAAATGAGGGTAATTTGCATACAGGGGCTCGGTCCATGCAGGATTAGTCTAAGAGCTCACGTGCACGACCCGGGAGCTCGTTCCTGGATTGCATGTCGGCCATATTGCTGAAAATAGCTCTTAGACTAATCCTGCATGCTATAACGGGCTTCATAAATCCAGGGGTGGATGTTTTGGTTTAAATTCACCTCTCTTTAACCATTCCTGCATTTGATCCCAATCAACATGAGGATGTTCCAAGAGTCTTCTATACTTGCAACTATATTTATGCATTTCCTCATCTCTTGCCTTCTCATCTGATCCTTCACCTTATATTCTTTCTTTTGTTTTTTTTGACATATTCATTTGCTGCCTGATTTTTAACTACTTCTGGTTTCATTTCTGTTCCTGTTTGACACAGATATGTTTTTGCTAAACTAAGCAGGGAAGTCATCTTAGACTTATTCTTCTCATATAATAAAACTTTAATACATTTGAGTCTTGTTAGGTCAGCCAATATGTATGCAGTCCTTTGATTGCAAATCTATACATGTAATCAATTTCTAGGAGGCCCATACCTCCATCAGAACAGGGAATACATAGTCTTGGTATATACTGATTTTTATAAATCACTTGATAAACATGAAGCATCATTCTTTTTTTCCAGCCCAAGAATCCAACACCTTTTCAGGTCAGTCAATCATTCCAAAACTGTAAATTAGGACTAAAAGAGCAAATTGTTTTATAGTTTGAACTTTGTTACTAGATGTTGCTGTTTTCAGCATTAATTTTAGTCTTCTAAAATATTCCTTACTAAGTTTTATTTGCATTTGTTCATGTTTTATTGTTGATCCTTTATCAATTCCTAAATATTTATACATTTCCTCTTGCTGAAGTTCTTTTATATCACATTCCTGTCCCAGGCTGTTTTTTTTTTTTTTTGGCATTGCAGCTTTCCTGCTTTAGAGGTTGCTTTTCCACATTAATAAAGACCAAGTGACATTCTTATGTCATCTGAAAACATTTTGACCACTTGCATTTGTGCTTTCTGTCCTCATCTGCTGAGCTATACAGTTTTAAATCATCCAAAAAAGGAAGATGAGTAGTCTTTATACCTTGTTGTTTTCTGGGAACTAAATTGTGGCCATAACCTAATGTGTTAAGTAGACAGCTTAATGGGTTAAGGGCAAGACAAAAGAGCAGCGGTGACAAAGAGTCACCCTGGAATACCCCCCTTTGAATTTTAATCACTGGAATAATAATTTGTCCTTTACCATGGCTTAACTGCAAAGTGGTGTGCTGCTGTTTTGTGGTTGTAATAATGTAATTGACCAGTGCAGGGTGTATCTTATACATTTTTAAGCAATATTTTATCCATGAATGTGGAATGCTGTCAAATGATTTTTTTGTAGTCTATCCATGCCATACTTAGATTATTTACCTTTTTCAGTTCTGCATTATGGCGTTATTTAACAACAAATGATCCTTTTTTCCTATGATTTTCATTTGTTACACTTTTTTCTATTGTCATATTAGAGTTTTCTTCTAAATGACAATAAAGTGTGTCAGCATCAATTCCAGTGCACAGTTTTTATTTCCTCAGAATGCAAGTTATTGGTCTATAATTTTTAGGATTACTTGTAGGTTCGCTATTAAGTAGGAGTATAGTTTTTCCTGTTGTTAACCAGGTTGCTGTCTGTTTGAGGTGCTCATATAATTAGTTCTTACTCATGGCTAAATCTTCATGTAAAGATGTTAACACGTTTATTCAGAAGTTAGGTACTGCATTTGGGCCTGTGGTTTTCCAGTTAGAGGCTTTTCTTAACTATGGTTTAATCTCTCTGGCCATTACTTCATCCCATTTCATATCCTGTACATTTGAAATTCTTATTCTTTCTTTTACTTCTTCTATACATTCAGCATCTTTAGTAATAAAACCAATTACTATAAAACAAGAAAAACACTTTAATAACTTCACAAAATAAAAAAAAATAAAAAATAATTGCAACTGGTAACCACTTTTATTCCATGCTTGGAACTTCATCAGACTTAGTTGCCAATTAGCACATCCATTTAAATGCCATTTCATATGACTCAATGCTTTAGTGCATTAACCCTTTTATTTTTAGAGCAATTTTAAAAATTTCTCTATCATTTAGACCTGGGTAAATGCAAGCATTCAGTCTAACCTGGCAACAATACTTGTTCCAATCAAGTTCTTCATCAGCATCAACCCTAAAAACATACTCATGCATTTGTCAATTACTGAAAACTTAAATACTAACTTATTCACTTCATTGGAATGCTTTTGCTTCACATGCTTTGCTAAAGCATTACTTAAATCCATGTTATCAATGGCTCGTATGTGCTCATACGCGCTCATAAAAAACTCCCTAATAGTTCTCCCAATGTAAAATGCAGGATGCAACTCAAATAATGCAATATATACAACATATTTTGATTTACAACTATATAGATTGTATTATCTAATATCATAATTTCTAGCTCTATATGGGCAACTTTTAGGTTAAACTTGAAAAGATTCTAGAAGAGATTGCTACTGAAAATGAAATTCAAAAGAAACAAAAATGGAAAAAGTTCCTAAGGGACAAAAAGCATTATGAAAAAGGCGTGAATTGCCTATGGAATAACAATAAGGGAGCTTTGTTTTTTTTTTATAACATATTATTTTATAAATAGTTTAATGCAGCACATTGTTTTATAACTATTATTAACCAACTGCTTGAGATAATCAACGAAACTCAAAGCTCTCTACCATTATACTCAGGTCTTTAAATGAATCCATAGTTTCAATCACTGAGTGCTATATTAAATACTGACCCTTCACTCTATGTTTCCTAACTCTTATATGATTATGTTTTGATGTATATACATCTATTATTCTCAATGTGCACAATCTGTCAATTTAGTTAAGTTTTTTTTGGTGCACTATGTAAAAGATGTAAACAGATTTCATATTTTCAAGTCATCTGCATATACAATAGGTAACACCTCAGATTAAAAAAAAAATAAAATCCAAATGATACAACCCAAACAACTGACCTCTGGACAATTTCATTATAAGTCGGAATTTCACATGCTCAGTTACAATATGTTATTTGCCATGTTCTATTTGCAAGTCATGTAGCTACTCATCTTATTAAAGGTTATATTAATACCTAGTTGTTTTAATTTATTGACTGAAGATAAGTCTATATAAATTGCATCATGGCACATTTTCACCTGTAATTATATTATTCCATTAATTATATTATTATAGAACATTGTCTTATAGATAGTTCTATATCTATTTTCAACATATGCATGTTGCTCTGTTGTTTCAAGTCCTATCCTTTCCAATTCTGACAATACTTAATCCAAAGTAATTTTCTCCTATATTTTCTACAACCAGAAAGTAGACTTATGGGTCAATACTTCTTTGGGCTTGTCCTATTTTCCTTTCCCTTAAAGAAAGGTTTAACAAGTCCATGTCACAAACTTTAACTAACTACCCCATACTTAAATGACCTACTAAGTAACAGATGGAATTGTATTGTAAATTAATGTTGAAGTATTGTTAGGGCAATATTACTAGTTCAATCCTCTCTCCATGCTTTTGCTTTATTTTGCTTGGGCCCTATTGGTGCAATACTTTTTCAACATAAGCTACTTTAACTAGAGTGTATGAAGTTGTCTTGATGTTACTAGCACAAATTAGCTCCCATATTGTGGAGCCAAATTGTTTCTGCATAATATTTTGTAAAAATATATAAACCCTGTTGTGTTTGAAAACAAATTTCAGCATCTATTTGCATGTTATTTATTTGTGTGTCTTTACTTCTATGCTGCCTTACATATCTGTTCAATATCTTTGTATAATATTTAAAAAAAATCCCGATCTTGACTCATACTATGAAAATAAAAAAAGAAACACATTGCGCACTGGATAAAGCTGTGCATCTGATTATCAAAGCATTTGAGGACACTTTTGAAAGAGTCATTAGCATTGTTTTATTAAGCTCAGTAAAAAAGAAATGTTATAATATAGCATTTAATGAAAGAATAGCTCATAAGACATTCACTAATGATTGTACTTTGTGTTCTATGAAAACTGACACGAGGGTTCAATGGTTAGTAAAAACCTATTGATTGTAACTGTTGCTGGTGAAAAGTTAAGGGATATAGAATTTTATGAACGTATAAATCTTGGTGGTGTAAAGAAATCAGATAGATATGGTGATTCCTTGTTATATAAAAAACGTCAAAATGATATCATCACAGATACGATGTATGATTTTTTTAGTGTTGATAAACCAAGTATTGGAAAAAGTCAAGAATCTACGCTCCTCGACCAAACTGCTGATCAATACTACCAAATCCAACAACTCAGCAAGTGACTCCTTGTTCTCTAACTCTGTTGGAAAATTATGGAATAAACTACCCTCTGAACTCACATCTCAGACTTCTCTCTCACTTTTTAAAACAAATCTAAAACTATTTCTCAATAAACACTGGCTATGCTCCTGTACTAACCCTGACTAACTTTTTTCCATTATATTAATTTTCACCCTACATCCTTCACAATCTTCTCTTTAATGTTTCAAGACACTATATTATTACATATAAAATTTATGTATATATCTATATTGTACCCTCTCTCGTACATTACCCTTTACGGATTAATGTTTATGTTATTAATCACTATGAGTATTATAATTGGTATTTCTTTTGAAAAAAAAAATAATGTTTTTATGTAACAGTTCCTGTTTTTATATTAATCTGTCATAACTTCTATATTAATTGTGTATGTTTCTTGGAGCTTTTCTCCCCGGGCCTTTACTGAAAATGGATATGTATCCAGCTAGACTAGCCCGGTCAGCAAATGTAAAATAAAAATAAAAATAAATAAATACATTTTGGGATACTGAAAATACATAAAATGTTGATTTTCCTCCATTCTGATCTATTGTGTCTACCCCAACATCTAAATTAGAACCTGTTTAAATTGTTTGCAGACAGTGCATTGTATTGAATTGCTGAAGCCACCCCATATTTTATTGGTGTTTCATTTCATTTTTTTGATACAATCAAAGTAACTGAGATCAGTTGTAAACATTGGTTGGTTACCTGATGTAATGTCTTTATAAGCAGTGATTCCCTATAATACAGATGTTGAGTGGGTAGCGAATGTGTTATATATGCACAAAATACACAGTAGGACACGTCAATTTTATAAAGTATTGAACAAGCTTTGAACAATATTTTTTCTCTTTCATGAATCAATATTATAGGCAAAAGAAAGGGTTAGCAATGGTTGTCACAATGGCACCCAGTTTTACCAGTTTGGTTATGGCTTATTGGGAGATGTTTATTTTAAAAGATGTTTCTAGTTATACTATATTAGAGCTTAATATCATTTTAATGATGATATTTTTTTCATATGAGAAGATGACAAAGATATTTAAAAACTTTTTTGTTGACAAGATCAACACCAATATAACTTTTTTTTTTAATTTACCTGTCACATAAATTTCAGCAGTGTTAGTTTTTTAGATGTCTAGTTGTTTAGGAAACAAGGATATAGTAACTTAAACACTGGTTATTTATTATAAAACACAGCTAGTAATGCCATTTTACATTACAGTAGTATGCATCCAACTTACATGAAAAATAATTTAATTAAAAGGGCAGGCAGTTAGCATTAAATGTCTTATTATGAATTTAAAAATAGTGGATAACAAACAATTTAGCAATACAAACAAATAATGACTTACAAATGTTATCATTTTTCCATACACAGCTATATATATATATATATATATATATATATATATATATATATATATATATATATATATATATATATATTTATATAGATATATCAGAAAGTCAAAATTTTTATTGTGAGTCTATGAATATATATTATGCATTCCCTGGTTTCTTCTAACATAACTCAATTTTTGTGTTTTAATTTGCACAATGTTCCATCTATGTGAGAAAAAACAAATAGCTTAAAAAGTGAATATATGAGCATCAGTATGCCATAAAATCAAAAAATGTTAACAATGTCTTCAGAGGATATTCTGTTGATTGCATTGGTTATAAATGTTTTGTTTTCCATGGTACAGATTTATGCCTGTGAATGTTTCAATGGTTATAGTGAGGATGAGTTGGATTATTTGGAAATGAAATGGCAAATACTGCTGAATGCATGTGTATCTCCAGGTTTACTGGGAGCAGTTAATTATAAGAGCATTAAAAAAAAAGAATAGAAACAGATGTTAATAAAATATATGATTGCTTTTTATTTTTAGTGAGTAGTTTAGTCATATGACTAAATGATATGATATTTGCATGAATTTAAGAAGTAGTTTATGAGTGGTGTACTTATTCTGCTGAAGACCTTGTAAGATCAAAATAACTGAATCTTTGACTTTATTAAAGCACAGCATTTGCCAGTTCACAACGTGTTTTCTTCTCATTATTTGCATCTTTGCACCTATGAAACTGTTTGTGGATTTTTTTAGTCTTGTTCCACATCATATTTTGTCTATTTTGTTGCTTTCAGTTTTCAAAGTTATATTTCAAGCTCATTTCCATTTTGTATATTTTTATCTCTCATTTTATGTTATCTTGTTCTTAAGGAAATATAGCCTTCTGACTCTGTGTGCTTAGATAATGATGTTAAACAATGTTTCTGCATTTAACAATTGCCATTTGAAAACATACCACATTACTGCTGCTATCCTTACACTGAATGCATCAATCTGGTTTGCTTTACCCAGTGTCTATTTCGCTTTCATATAGTATGCTATTAATTTACTTTGCTTTGGTTTAGATTTCAGTTTTGCCACAATTATCAGTCAGAAGTTTAAATTGTATAAATCCATGATCACTGCACATTAAAAGTGCCAGTGCTTGACATGAAGAAACTTCCATCTCTTTTGGAATACAAACAATATACAATATATTTTATTCCCTGTTAAGTCTGTTTATAATCTGTGCAAGTTTTGTTCATGAGCATATGTTGTAAATAATTTCCTGACTAATGATGTAGAATCAATATTATTCCTCTCTGTTTCTGGTTAATTTAAATTTCAAACTATTATGATTTTCCTGTCCCATATTTCATGCAAGAAATGTATGAATTAACATATAACTCTTGTGGTCTATACACTCAAACAACTGCAATCTGTTCCTAGGTTGACATTATCATCACAGTTAGTCTACAGTATTGTGTCACTAACACAGATGCAATAATCACAGGTCTCATAACTATCTTTAATCAATGTCATAGCAACTTCTCCTGATTATTTGTTAGAGATACTGTCACAGAAAAGCATGCATACATTGGCTTCTTTCAGATCATTACTGTTCGATTCATGTCTGGAGTGCAGGGAGTGCCTTCTGTGTGGAGTCTGCATGTCCTCCCCGCTGTTGGGTGGGCATTTGAAAGACATGCTTAAATGGGCATGCCTTTGTTGAAGGTTGACCGTCGAGCTGGCACCTCGGCGTTTGTGAAAAATCTACTGCTAATCATTAGCAGACCGGAGTTTCACTGCAGCGACCCCTAACCGGGAAAAGCCAAAAGACAAACAACAACAACATTTATTAAAGAAGTTTCACAAATGATAACTACATCAGTTTTATGTGAACACATCAAATTTTTGAATAAAAAAATATTACCAATGTTCCTTGCATTAACAACCAGTACAGATAAATCAAATGTTGCTCTCAGTATGTTGCTCTCATTGAAATGTTATGCTTCTGAACTGGCAAAGTGCTGTCCTGTGTTATTCAAATATCAATATATGTTGTTTCTTTTGGCTTTTCCCGGTTAGGGGTCGCCACAGTGGAACTCCGGTCTGCTAATGATTGGTAGTTGATTTTTACGTGCCGAGTTACCAACCCTGACGCACAACTTTCAACGAAGGTACGCCATTCACGCATGTCTCCATGCAGAAGACGCTCTAGCTGAGAATCGAACCGGACAGCATCTTACTGTGAGGCAACAACACTACCGCAGCACCACTATATATATATATATATATATATATATATATATATATATATATATATATATATATATATATATATATATATATATATATATATATATATATATGTATGTATGTGTGTGTGTGTGTATATGCTACAAAAATTGATCTTCCCTCCTCTTGATAATTGAACTCCATCCCTTCTAAATACATGTGTTCCCCAAATCAGTCTTGGATGTTCTACACATTCCCAATTTTTACAATTGGACATTTTTTCCTGTACATATTTATCCATCAAATAGTTTAATTAATGCTGACCTGACTCTCCTTTCTATATGAGATTTGTAAAAAATATGTTGAAACACTTGTACAAGCAATATTATGTAAGAAGGCTTTAACAGTCCTTAAATATGTGAATAATGAAACAACATGAATAAAAAAGCTCCATACACCCTTCTATTATGACTCTCTTAGACCCCACTCATATCCTATATTTTTGTTCCTGTCAAACATAATACTATTCAAAATATTCATTACCCTTTCTGCAATTGGGACTATTCTGTTCTGATTCCTTTAATAATCAACTCTCCAATCACTAGTATATCATTTCTGACTTGATATGAAGAATCTCACACCTCTAATTCAGTAATGTCTGCTCTTTCAGTTTGTCTTCTTCATCTCACTGTTTTTACCACCCGCATCATTTGGAAACATAAAATCCTCATCTACTTTTGTTTGTATTTCCAAGGCCTGAGCCATGTGGTTAACTTCAATCTACTTCAACATTTCTTTTCTTACTGTAATGTTCTGTAACTCTTCCGAGTTCAATTTAGATTTATTTCATTTTGTCTGCCTGTTACCTATTTTCTCTACCTTCTTTGCTGGAATAATGATGCAATTTTCTGTAGACTGAATGTTTTGTGATTAAACAATGTTATTATTCCTCCTGTTCTGGGTATTACATTTCAAAAAAGGTACACTTTTGTTTAGCATGTTTTCTCATTGCCTTATAGTCTTCAGCCAATTTATTTTTCTTCCTGGTTGTTTGTTGCATGTTTTTTTTCCTTTCTTTACTTTTGTCTTCATTTCTTCTACATGTTCTGAATCCTCAGATTGCTATATACTTGCATCCTGAAGTCCAAAGTTTTCATCTGCAGTATCATGTTTCATAGGGGTTGAGTGATCTTTACTGGCAGACGGTACTTACTTTCCTAAATGTGTTCTATTTGTACTTTGCTTTATAGTATTTATCTACACAGTAGCTAACACATGCAACAACATGAGGCAAGCTATGTCACTTGCACAGGAACAATTGTCTTCAGTATGTCTAGATTTACTATCAATAATAGCAAACAATCCATCCAACTTTTGAAATGAGAAACAGAAATGTCCAGTGTTAGCATGTATCGCCTTTATACATATACAACATTTAACACACAGATAAGGTGTTACCTATGCTTCAACAAATCATTAAAGGCTGTGTGTCATTTAAAGAATCTGTTCTCAGCTACAATTAAATCATTTTTAAAGAAACAAAAATATCAAAATCAGTAACTAAAATTCATAGAACTTAAAACAACTATTTTAAGTCAATTTTGTGAGGTAAATCATGCAAACAATAGACAAATAAAAATAAAATTAAGTACATTGTGCTACCTTTGTAAAAGAAGGGGTTATTCATAAAGTAGTAATGCTGACTGTACTAACTGATGTCAGTCACTCTATAACAGTGAATGTTCTTATATCACACATGATAGCTTGGGTTCACTGTCACTCACAATGATAGCTTATTATAACTAGCTAGGCCTTATTGTAGGGCTATTGTGTACCTGCCTGCAATATCCCTTTCTTCCAACAAATAGCAAAAAATCAGGGGTAAAATTAAAACAGTGTCCTACTTGATGATGTCAGTGTTAAATTGGTTTGATTCATTGCTTTTATTCAACATTCACAGTTTTATTTCTCATTTATTTGTGCTACTTTTGCTGTGTGATGGTCACAGTTTAGGAAGTTGTCTACAAAAGTGCTGAGATCTCTGATGGCTGTTTGAGACTGGAGGAGGATATTCCCTGTAGTCTATGCTCTTGTCATGATTGGTTATGAAAGGTGACAAAGGTCACCTCTTTGCATTTAGTTTTAGTCATCACTAGTAACTACTGGCTTATATGGTTTTGCATTAATTCAGTATCAGATGCTGAGTGAATGACAATACACAGTTTGCAACCACTGGCAAATTTAGCTAGGCATATGTCTGAGTTAGTGTTTTGGAGGCCAAATAAGTAAATTCCAAACAGAAGAGGTCCCAGTACTGTAATGTGAGGAATGCGACTAGACACCTTTTTGCTTTATGAGGTGGCGACAACTAATTTAAATATGAGGGATCAACAATTGGGCAATTTGCTTTCAGTCTTAAAAGATAAGAGTCTATACTTATTCCTTTAATTTAATTGCAATTCCACTATGGAGAACATGTGTGAAGGCCTCGGTCATATGCAAATATGCTGGATTAACTGCTTGGTCACCATCTAAAGCTTCGCTTACTTTCTTAAAGAGGTTTAGTGCTAAATAAACAAGATCTTCCTTTGAAAAATAATGTTGTTGGACAACTACAATAAGGTATTTTTTATTACTATTTCTGAGCCTATGAAATCAAATGGAATACTTTTTGTGTTTTGTAATTTAGGCTTGTTAAGCTGATGAGCCTGCAGTCAGTCCCCAGGATCTGAGATGGAGCCCTTTGTGGATCAGTATATTAATAGATGATTTCTACAACTCAGGAACATACAGTTTAACAGTTTTAGTAGGGATCAGACAGTACATGTTTGGCATTCTTGATTATGCAGCCAGACAGATTCTTTGGGCCCAGATGTTATATGTGCAGATTTGCTGAGTGCAGTTAAGACATTTCCATAATAATCTTTAAGGAGAAGAAACGGAAGCAGAAATCTGCGGAACTTCAGTTACTGTTGGTATGAAATCATCACTATTTCATCTGCAAATATATTATCAATATTTTAGTGTTAGACATATAATGCCATTATGAATTAATTCAGAGCATTGGTCTGTATTATTTATTAATTATATGATGTATTAAAAAAAGATTTCAGATGCTTATCTCTAGTTTGTAGTTCTGCTTTGATCTTCCTTATCATGACTTGCAGTATTTTTATGATTTAACTTTTTATCAAATCTTTAATGTGGGTACATTTTTTATTCATTATAGGTCTTATTTTTTAATTTATTACAGAGTATATCAATGCTGACATTCCACCAAGAAGACTTGTTTTAAGCTACCCAAAATATTTGGTTCGGCTGGTACAATGAGATTTATGCTGTTTAAGTGGTGGTAGAATTCATTAGATAAGTGACAGCTGAGGTTACATGGAGGATAGAAAGTCTACACTTGAATTTTGAAATCTCATCATGTAATTTTAGTAGGTTTTTTAAAGTCCTTGAATTCTGTGGTGTTCATTGTGGTGGGTTTAAATCTACTAAAGGATAAGATTACTGATTTGTATTCAGATTAAACCAGAGATATCAACACTATAGGAGTAGCACAAGTAAATGCAATGTTACTGAGGATAAGGACAAAAGGATTTTGACTCTTATGAGCTGGTTTAGCTATTTGTAAAAGGGAATAAGCATTTGCTAAATTTATATATCTTTGGGCCTACCAAACCTTTGTGACACAGGTACTCCAGTTAGTCAATGAATAATTGGAAGTTACCCAAAATATGTTTATTATTATTATTATTATTATTATTATTATTATTATTATTATTATTAAGCAATTCAGTACATACATTTCTTACATTGTCCAGAGACATGGATGGTGATCTATACTAGACTATGAAATGATAATTTATCTTGTTTAGTTTAATATGAAATTGGATGAGTTCTGTTTGTGGGCCATGGGAACTTTGTCTTGATGTAACTGGACCTTTGACAAATATTAGTACTTCTCTGCAGTTTTAATGGGTCTGAATGAACAATAGGCACTGAAACTTAGCAAAAAGTGAGTATGGTATTTATAACGTAAACAATTCTGTGTTGAAACACAGCTATGGATGTACTCAGTTTGCAAGACATTCTTGAAATATGACGATTTATTTTTAATACTCATAGCTTTGGACTGATCAACCTTAATTTGATGCATTCTTGAATTTACTGCAATCCTTTTTGTTATGTTAAAATGTCCAGAACATTGGCTTTGCTTAAAAGAGGGTACAATAAGGGCAGATAATTCTTGACCATTATGTGAAATTATTGGAACAGAAGGTGCAGGCCATTCTTGGTGATGTAAGTTGAGCTGTCAATCACATCATCCCAAGCTGACAGAAACTGATTCCTTCTAACATGATGCCATGTACTTAATTGTTAAAGTCAACTGTCTTGGCTTTGCTTTGGGGTATCATTCTTTGTAAGCATAATATTCCACTTAGGTTAGGAGTCTTATCTCCATTTAATCATGCAGTGCAAGCTCCAGTACATCTTTCTGCATACCCTTCTTGGTTTAAATCTTCAGGTCATTCACTCCTACAATTACCACCACCTGGTCATAGTCATATTTGTACTGTTTGAAGGACTCTAGACTTTTCATGATATCAAGTATCTTCATGCCAGAGAGCCAGCTCTCACACTGTCTTTGCCCAACCTAGAGAGTGTGGAGTTATTCTGACTGAGAATGGAGCCATCAATTACTAGGACATTTCTACTTAGATGCACAGCTTTAAATATACATTTTGTTTATTTTTTTTTTCCTTTGGCAGGGGGATGATAGTTGATAATATGAATTCACATGTCATCCCTTATCTCTCCACCCTAGAAAACTCAAATGATTCTGTAAAGAAAAATGAACGTTGTTATATTGTGTTCTCCACAGACTTATAAAGTTAAACCAAACAAGATTTCATCAACTGTGATTTAATAAAATTTACTGCGTGACACCCATATGCAGTGAGACATAATTAGGTTTGCCTTCCAACTGAACTTAATGAATGCATAAATGCTGGAGTGTCCCTTATGATGCAGTCTAAAATGGTGGCATTATAATTTATGCAGTCATGAATGAAAACAGATTGTGACATTTCCTGTATCTACTTTCAGTTAACTGTCTCTTCTAAATCTAATCTTACTAAACAATATTTCTGTAATCTTCTGAATTCATCATTATTGTGATTACTGAATATGTATTTAAAATACTGATAATAATGTGTCTGAAGTATGTTTAGCAACACATTTGATTAAATTGCCAGCCACTTATGTTCTGAGTTCTGTGGTTATGCATCCTCCATATATCCTCACAGTATGCCAGATGCTTGGGTTAATCTTCTAATAATTACACTGTAGTGTTCATGCTATCAAGCCTTGCAACATTATTTCTGTTTGCAAGGTATATATATTTTTTCTAAGCATACATTCTAAAACTTATGGAAGGATTAACTGAACATATGTAGAGATAAATGAAAAATGCTGTGCTATTTGATATATTTTCTAATCAGTAGCTTTAAATGCAATATTTTTACTTTGTCTATGCATTAGCAATGGGTAATGATTGTAAAGGATCTTTTGGCCAGCTTAATTATACAGTTAAATGAAACACCTGATTTATGTAATGTGCTCCTTCTTCTTTTTCTTCTTTTTTCTCATCTTCTATATAGTCACTACTGTCTTCTTTTGTAGCTATGTGATTATCTTATACTTAATCATATCTTTTTTTGGCACAGCAATAAGCAATGCCACTGAAATACATACAACATTATGACTTTTTCCTAAATCAGCATAGGTTTTCAAATTACTCTGGTGAAACCCAGAAAAGTGCTTGACAACCTACACTCTGGTACATGAATTGACAACTGTGATGTTTCTTCTTTCTCAGTTAAAGGACCAGGTCATCCACAAAGGCAAGGGAAACCCATTTACAATAAAGAAGAGGAGGTTTGCCTAGAAAGGGAATTAGCCATTTATGCGTGCTTCTGAATGGACTTTTACTGAAGGAGTAGTGAGTGTGGATTTGTGGGGAAATAGTTTTGGTTTTGAATTTCCCAGAAAGTGGGCACAGAATTCAGAACTCCTTCTCCAGTGCATAACAGGGACTAAGCCTTAAACTCTAAGCCTGTTTCTTTCCCATAAGTTTCTCAATAGAAGGAGACCTTTTTTGGAGAGTTGCAAATAGTATTTGACCCTTTCTGATGAGGTGATTTTTACTACCTTGTTAATACGTACATCACATTTGATTAATGTCTATTTGTTACAGTATAGTAATTTAATATTTAAATAGTGAAGTAAATCTATTTTTCAATCAAAAAAAAAGTCTGGTGCATGCTAGCTGTTTTAATTCTTAGCTTAATTTGAACATCGAACAATAGGTTTGGAAAGATGAAAGTAAGTGTTAATCCAGCTTGCTTTAAACCTTTTGACCAAACACAGAGATGGTAATATAAACATCTTTCTCCTACCTGTTTCTTCTGATAGATTTATGTTTGTGTTTTTTTGACAAAAATATTAACTTGATACATAATTGCAATTGATAACTTTGCTAACCTGCTTCTCATTATTATTGTGTTAACTATTTTTTCACTTACTCTGAAGTGCGTTTAAACTACTTATTAATAATTGCACATAATATTTAAGCCTGTTTAGCAATTGTAACTGCATACTTTTTTTCTATGAGATTCCATTAAAAACTGGCATTATACATTTTGATATTGCAAGCTATAGAATGGCAAATAAATTAATTTATATACAGAAACAGATAGATGTGGTGAACTTGATCAATTTGGTATAATAGCACTGAATGGAATTGCAATCTTTGGCTACATGTGAATTGTATTACATAAAAGCATTCATTCTAGAATTTGTGTCAGATACCTATGTCTTCATAACTAATAAGTAAGAAAAGAATGCAATGTTGCTAATGTTTGTTTAAATGGATTAGTAGATGTATTGTGCAAAAGTAGATAATTGCAAACTCCACTAAGATTAGAATGATCTCCTTTTAATGTACACTAATTTATTCTATAGTCTAGGATGAGAAAATTCTATAGCTGTATTTTATTTTGTTAGTGTGGACTGCACTCCGCTCTTATTATTTTTCATAGAGCTGCAATTTCTTATCATGAAATAATAAGTGACAAATTCCATATAATACATTTCATAATTTAGTGTGTAAGCTGCAATATTTATGTGCACTGTTCAGAAGAAAAAAAAAGACTTAGCTCCTGAAAAGGCATTTCATTAACTTATCATGAAATCCAAAATGGCGACATTATATTTTATACAGTGAATCCCCTACTTGCAGCAAGACAGAAACCACAACATAGACAAGTGTGCCCCCTTTTCTAATGAAGTAACTCATTTTAAATATTTCTGTAGTTATTTGTAAGTCACATTCAACTTTCACTGTATAATTTGATTGTTTGCCAATTTAGGAAAATAAACAGAAATGTAAACATTAAAGAATACTGTTGTTTCTTTTTGTTTTAAGCATAAACTTCTGTATCTACAACATGACGGTAATGAAAGTAAGTGAACAGAAAAGGATGAGCCATTAATATAATTTTAAATCATATCTCTGGATCATCACGGTCATTTAAAATAGAAATTTGAATTTGGTGGCTTCTCACTTGACTTTAACAGGAAAAAGATAACTGCTATCCAAACCTGTTATGCACCATAATTTTCACACATGCTTCTTTGGTCAATTAACTTTCATTTATTTGTTATTCTTTGTGACAAACCAAAATGCTTTGAGCCCAGCTAGCTGGAATTTTGTAAATAATTATGTGTCAGTTGAAAATATCGATATGATTTATATAAAAATGTGACACTGCCAGTCCAGCTATCTGGAATTTTGTAAATAATCATATGTTATTTGTGAATATTAATATGATCCATAGGCTTGTCTTACAAATGTAAGAGAACTATATGTTATGTGTATATTAAATTAATGAAGAAGTGTGTGTTGAATGGCATGCTATGTACTGAGCTTCAAGACTGTAAACACAGTGAACCAGCTGAAAAAAAGCAGAAATTTGTATAAACTATATACCTGTGCAGATGTGTGTTGTAATAGTAGAAGTTGGAACATACAGAGTTAACTTCTAAAACCTCAAGAAAATAAGTGGAAATTGTTTTACAGTTCTGTTATCTCTGTTTCAGCTCAGAGCAGACACAATGTTTAGAGATGGAGGCTTTCCTATTGTCTTGAAACAGAAATAATTACTAGGTTTCAAATGTAAAAGTGTTTAACTGTTTTACGACTTCCAGTTTTAGGCAAACTTCTAAGAGATATGTATCTCTGACACAGAGGTGCTAAACTCAACGTTTCTGTTAGCCTGCAAACTGAAGGCAGGTGACAAAGATTGATGTCATCCTGGCTAACCCAGCAGCAATGTGTATTACTAATTTAAGAACTATCTCAAAGAGTGAGTCTGTGCATTTTGTAACTTGTCTTTGGATCTGAAAACATCCATTCAGCACTTTTCATCTGCATTCACCTTGCTTTGTAAGTAAGTTATTTAGAGCATAGTTTCTTTTAGCAATAGTTATGAATATAGTAAAGATTAGTTTAGATGTTGTCTGTATTTATTTGAAACTTTCCTGCAATGTTGTTTTAAAATATATATAAACAATGCACTTTCCAAGCATGTTATGAACAACAACTCACAACACGCGTTCCGGTTTATGGTCATAGATGAGATACAATCAAGTATTAGAGGAGGTGATGTGAGGATTTTAACAGAAACTAGAGAGGCTCGATGGATGATCAAGCTTAGAGCAAATCAAGGGAGTGGGCTTAGTGAAAAACTGCCACAAAGACCTATTTTAAAAGACTCCAGCTTAGGACTTAGTGAGTTAGAGTGAGGGCTCCTTGCATATGTATATATTTTATATTGCTATATAAATGTTTCATTTTTTATTTTCATTGTCACACTTTTTTAATGTTATATATATGTCTTTACATAATATATTAAAATTGTAATCAGTATTAAGTAGGAATGGGTTAGTTGCTACTTAATATTTATTGATGCTAATATTTAAATGGCTATTTGACTTATTTTGATATGGTCTGATGAAGCAGATGTGAAAGTGCTTACAAAATAAACATTTTATGCACCTCTGGGCTTTGTTTTACTTCATTGGCTTCTATATTCAATGTATATCATTAATTTAACAACTATCTCAGAGAATGAGTCTGTGCATTTTGTAACTTGTCTTTGGACCTGAAAACATCCATTCAGCACTTCTCATCTGCATTTGCCTAGTTCTGTAAGTAAGTTATTTAGAGCATAGTTTCTTTTAGAGATGGTTAGGAATATAGTAAAGATTAGTTTAGATGATTTCAGCATTTATTTGAGACTGTCCTGCAATGTTGTTTTAAAATATTTCCTCTGTGGTTACTGTGTTGAGTTGAATATTGTCTTGTTCTTTTATTATTTATTACTATTAAATATATTTAAACCGTTTAATTGTGGCTGGTTTGTTTAGAGATATTTAAGCTCTTAGCATACTTGCATATGTATTTGGTGACACTGTATAGGCCACTCCAATAGCCTTGCTGTTGGTCACACTTACCACTTGGATAATAGTAACATTACACTGTAAAATAGGTCACCCTTTGGGAAGGGTCTTAAAGTAGCTGATAAGGGGTTCTGGTGGCAGTGCTAATTACCTTATGTTCTGGACAGAATGGGACATAGCTAGCAAACCTGTGACAGCCTTTCCCAGGTGTGTGTTTGTGTATAAATCAAATCTCAAAGTGTGTGAATGTGTGTGTGTGTGTGTGTGTGTGTGTGTGTGTGTGTGTGTGTGTGTGTGTGTGTGTGTGTGTGTGTGTGTGTGTGTGTGTGTGTGTGTGTGTGTGTGTGTGCGTGTGTGTGTGTGTGTGTGTGTGTGTGTGTGTGTGTGTGTGTGTATGTGTGTGTGCATGTGTCAGCTACTCGGGCAGGGACATGAAGCATTGGTTGGACAGAGAGACTGCTGGGAGGACTTGGCTTGGAACTCTGGCTAAGGACTCAACTCTATAGCTGTGCCAATTGAGAGTCTTACCTGGGATCTGGAGAAAGATAGATAAACCAGCCCCATACTGCTTGTGATCTCTGTGTGCTCTTAAGGGAAACTGTATTTTACTGTGTGTGTACTTGTCATCGTCCCAATGTGGACATCCCTCACTGGTGGTAGTCGTGAGGATTGAGGCTCCTTGATTACTGGGCCAGTGCAACGGCATCACATTCTTAATATAATTTCTGCCAGTTTTTCATTTAATAATTATTTAAGGAGATATTAATGTCATTGGCTAATTAGATGCTTCATGACTGATTACCACATTTTTCAAATACTTCAGAAACGTGTTCTAATATAAATTATGGCAGAGACTTTTGATGAAACCTAACTTTCAGAAGTATAAGGTGGAATTATCTAGAGAAAGCTAGAGGTAGCCATTGCCTGCTAGACCATAATAAGTGATTCTGTGCAAAGTGGAAGACAACAGCTAATGGACCATCATTCTAGACTAATGAGATATGTAATCAACATGGTTTAAAATAACCATAAAGATAAAAGAAAATGGGCAAAAACCTGTTGATGCCAAAATGTAAACTGAAACAATTGTCTGCAAGTATGCTTTATTCATGTGGATAGACATTAAACAAGAAAAGCAAACCTCAGCAAAGAGGTGATTAAAATAAAGTACTGTTGATGTTCACATGGCCTGATAGGTCCTTTTTGTGGTGTTATCTTCCCAAGAAGAACAACAGGTGTCTCAGATAGGACTGAGTAAAATGATGATGGCAACAGGGCTGTAATCAAAAGACACATTTTTTTCTCAAACAAAAATAGTATACTGAAGTATTTTTTTAACCTATAAAAGAATATAGCTAAGGATGACAACTAGAAGGAAAGATGAGGAAGTCCATGCCGCTGATAGCAGGCCAAGTGGGCCGAGAGTGATTTGTACAATATGACTTGTTGGCCAAAGTACAAAATAATATTCCTGAAGGAATAGCGTATAAACTTGACATTTGATTATTTATGTATGAGATTAAATGACAGAAAGATGGAGATGGTATTACATCTGTTTCTAAAATAAAATGTTCCTGACTGTGTGTGGTACCAGGTTGGGATTAAAGTATTTCCTGAAATATTGGGAGTCGAATACAATATTAAACCCTCATAACTAGTTATGTTATTGTTCAGATGAGATGTTAAAACAATGTTCCCTTATTCCCTTAAGTGTACTGATGCTGTCTTGTTGAGAATCTAAGTACAAGAAAATAAACAATGGCACCATGTGAACAGTACAGCAATCTTCTCACTCCTGTTTTGGCTAATGTTATCTGCATTGACATCTGTTGCTTGTTGTTTTTATGTAGCAGAGATCATATGTTTATAGGCTGCAGACACATGTTCTGGCAAAGATGGAGAAACTGGAGAAAAGACTCAATGACTTCAGTTAGAAAGGTCAATCACTTACACAGAAAGAGAAGTTTGTCTTCAGAAAAACAGCATTAAGTTGATTCCTAAGTAATAATTTCTTAGACTTTTTGATGTGTTGTACTAAGGCAGTAGCTGCCTTCACAGAACTGGTAAAGAAGCTCAGTTACTTTATTTAGAAATGTCAATGCCCTACACAGAAAGAGATGTTTTGATTCAAACATAGGGCATTAAATCAAATAGTAAAGAATAATTGCTTATACATGTTGGAGAGTTGTACTAAGGTGCAAGGTGTCTTTGCCCAGCTGCCCCTTACCCATTAAGTCACTATCTACATCAATCTAATGCAACTGTGCTGTCAGAAAGGGAGGATATTACTGATTAAGAGTGACAAATGAAATATTGGATTTAATTTCAAATGTATTCAGCAGTAAATATTTCAAAATGAAATTCAATATTCTCTACAGCTATACAATCCAGGTATTGCAACATTATCACAGGTGCTATCAGTGACAAGCATGGGCAATATCCGGATAGTGTTCCAGAAAATGTAATGTATAGAGCTGGCTTATAGGGCAATCCATCCAGAGGATAGCACTGATTCCTCTTTTTTTTTTTTTGAATTGCACTCTGAGGCACTTAGAGGGTGCTGGATACAAAATTCTACATTGAGTCACATAAGACTAATGCTCTGTGCTCATGCCCAAGTGAATCACAGTTGATGATTGCACTCTGTGATTAGTGCATCTCAACCTTGTGTCTAGCTGCCAGGCTTTCTGAAATTCATTATTCACTGCCTCAGTATAAGAGATAGGTATGTGCATTTAATATACTTTGGCATCTCACAACTGTTCTTTTTTTTTCCTCATAAGCAATCCACGAAAAGCTTCTAAAGTAATTCACCTTCACTTATGCCTGTTATTTTACTGATCAGCGACAATGAAAGTTATTAACACAGAAACTTATGAGCAAATATTTTCCATTACTAGTGTGAGTTCAAGACCTCCATAAGGTATTGCTGCTTTTAGAAATTCACATTGTTTGACTCTGAGATTAACACATAGCATATTATTTCTAACAGGGCTTCGGAATTCTTATCACTTGAAACAAGTAAACTATGATTAATGTTTATCTGTTATAGTTATAAAGAAATAGAGGGTAGGAACTCAAGTTCTCTGCACTGCTGGACACTTCTATTACTACCTTCTCAACAGAAGGTCCTGAATTGACAATGAATAACTGTATAGCTTTCTGTTAGTCCTACACCATGGTTTCTTCTTCTTGAAGTTAGAGTTCATAACAATTCAAATACAAATATATTTTCTTAAACAAGAAAGGAAATTGGATTCTGTAACTGCCAGAGCCATGTCAAAGAGATTCATTTTTAGATGTCTGTGTGTATGACTACAAAAATTATAGGTATCCAAGAAATGAAGTAAGCATCAACAAGGAACACAGCGTTATAAGGATATATAACATTTGTAATAGGAGGAGCATGCTTTTTCTGGAAGGGACTTTCAAAGCATGAAAGATTGTCAGTGATAACATATTTCAAATCTTCTAACCCCTTTTACACAGTTGTCGGAGAAGATTTACCAGAATATATTTATGTTACAATGAAAATAATATTTAAGGAGAACATGTTTATAGTATTATACAAGTCATCTCTCTCTGCAATAGCCATCATACATGGATTCAACTTTTATGGTAATTATTAAGCACAATCTAGTTTAAATATTAATTTATCCATAGATCTAAGTATAGTATATTGATTGGGGTTTTGGCATTTAGCATGGTCTGTGCATAGTCATATAACAGTAAGAAATGATAGATTTTTACTCTAAGCCTATCACTGGCAGACTATGCTAAATTTGATAGCTTATGTTTTTTCTTTATCCATATCCATCTGACAATTATGTAGTGGCATGCATCACCAACTCTTCCAAATATAAATGGAAGACAAAAGGTGGCTTAATACTACTGTTATGTTTCTTTTTATTTGTCACTCTCTCAAATCAAAGTAAATCATGGTTACTTTCTAAAGCTACATTCTTCACATGTTGACAAGATGCATTTTGATGCTTATATGCACTGCACAGTTGTTTGCTGAATTAACTGTTGTATAATTGAGCTTTCTACTTGTGGCGTATACATTGTTTCTGTGTCTGTATCTTACAAATACCAAGTCAAACTAAAAACATGATAAACAAAACATATATTGCTCAGTGCCCACATATATTGTGCAAGAAACTCCTTTATTTTATTTTGCATATTTTTAGAGCAGGTGACCCCACTAGGTAAAGTGTCTTTTTCAGTGCTAACCCTGTAGTACTGTTTGATTAAATAACTTGTATAACATCAAACTGTAGCAAATACAGACTCAGAGAATCCAAACTAAGTCTACAAATGAAACTGGTTAACACTTCAGTCCTAACTTCAACTGATTGCTTTTCGGAAGGCTATTCCAAACCTCTGGTTGTCCTGGCTATTTTTGGTCTCTGGAGGTAAATGCATGTGCCTACATAATGGTTTGACATGTTTTCATGAAGTTTTGGTGGAATGCTCAGGCATACTTATCAGTATAAGACTTTTAGAATAAGCTCTAAGCCACAAGAGCAAAGGAACAGGTAAATCTTGAATATTAATGAATGGAAACCACTGTAATGTCATTTTATGCAAATAAGTTTAAAAAAGTGTCATACAGAAATACATATATGTTCTCGCCCAGAAGCCAAATGGTATTATATATTTATATTTTATCTCTTGTATGGATTATTATGAGTAGAAGTAAAAACTAAACTTTTTGTTTTCAGCTTACATTTCTGGAAATGCTGCAGTTTGTTAGTTTAAAAAGGATGTTCTGACCTGTCTAGGACTTTACATATGGATGATAATATCTCGTTATTAATTCAAGATATTTATATATGGAATGCCAAGGACAGGACAGGTGGGGAATCACACTTATACTGCTTATTGCAAGCCCCAAGAGCTATAAGTGAAAGCAGTCAGCAAAATGACAAATATGTGTAGGCCTCTTAGAACATGGAAAATATGCCCATTGTGCCATAGCATTTAAAATGAGAGAAAAACAACTTTTTCTGATGAAAAATTATTATGTTTAGTTTTCCTTTCATAAGAACAAACTAATCATGTCAGTCAGATATATAGTGAGGTTTGCATTGTAAAAAATGTGATATTTAAATGATTGTTGCTGACCAAATGGCAGAAACTATAGCAACTTAATGGCTATATAAGTTATGTAAGGTAGAGAAAAATATAGGTCAGACTGTAACCAAAACAATCTGGTGTTGGTTTGTGACTGATTATGAAACTGCTTGCTAACACATCATTTATTTTCATTTTATTTTTTTACCTCTGATTTTCACTGTTTGTTGTTAGAAATAGACAGATTGCAGACAGGCAAACTTGTCATCCTTAGGAGCCTAGTCAGCTATATATTCATATAAACTGTAAACAGATCACTCCACTGCTTAAATGAAACACTTCAGTATTGGTTTGTAATCAATTGTGAAATTGCTTGACAAAAGAAATTTTTTTTTGATTTACATTTTATTTTTTAACTCTGATTTTTTTACTGTTATAACGAGGTACAACTGTGCACAGTTTAAAGGTAATCCAGCATTGTTGTGTGACTGGCACAACTGGAAGGCTAGAGTGATGACTTTATGAATTACTCCCCTTGTATAAGACTATCTCATTGTACTTAATTTAATTTTTAATTGGACATTGTTTGTGGAATTTTTCTAATAGAAGTTAACTAAAATTGTTTTTTATGGTAACTGATTTTTATTATTATTTTCTTTTAGAAGTATTTATTCATTTGTAACTAAAAATGGGTTCCTTAAGTGAGTATACCATGAATGATTTGATAAAGCACAAGAATCTTGTGCAGTGTGCTATATTATTATAGCCATTATTAGTAGTAAATCTTGATTTATCGATGATGACTCTACTTGTGCAACTGGCACAGCTTGGAAAACTGTTGTTACATATATTAATGACTGGGCTGATGAGAAAAGTAATATTATGCGTAGTACGAATATAACACATTTAGGAAATGAAGTGTCTATTTTTAATAAAGTTTACTCACCTCTTATGTGATACAACAAATGACAACTTTAGAATTCAGGATACAAATCTTCAGCAATCTGATGATTCGGAGCATGTAGACTGTGACAGTGTGAGGCAGTGCCAGCCATGCTAGACAGAGTAGAGCAGCACATGTGTAACATATGCCAGCATACCTAGTGGGAGTTTTGTAAGGAATTTTATGTCATTTGTATATCAAACTGATTTGTACAGAGGCTTGTGTTAAGAATGTATTTGTAAAGCTGCTTGTGTTAAAATGTATCAACAGTGGGCCCTGCTGGACAGAAAAGAAATATACATATATGTCAGGCTGTACTGCGGTAGCTGCTGAAATGTATGTATGTTAACAGAGGATGATAGAAGGGAAGGGGTTAAGCTCAGTCCAACTTACCTTAGGAAAAATAGTTTGAAATTAAATTATTTGGTATAAGCCATAAAGATGGTATCACAGGTCTGAATGTAGCCAGTGACACAGCATCTGTAAAAACAAGGACTACGATTCCTATTGTGTTGTACTTAGCAGTGAAGTAATTGTTACGCAGGAAGGGTGGAAACACATCTTAGCAAAACTCTCTGTGTGTGAATTGTGACACATATGTGCAAGATTCTGGTTCAGCTTCTAGTAAAGAGGGTAGTGTGGGCACCACAGATTCAGAAGAACAGATGTGATGTCCTTCTGTACTTCATCACTGAAATTATGTTTTACTACTAGATTAGACAGAAGTCTCAGAGCAGTCTGCTTGTCAAACCTGGCAAGAAACACCATTCAACCACATCAACTTGTCTTGCTCTAGTAAGCAAGTAGAAAACAGTAATTCTTTAGATACATCAAGAAAATATAGTGAGATTAGTTAAGTATCATTTTTCTGTATCTGTGTGAATCTTTCCATCTGTATTATTTTTAATATTTCCTGTGAATGAAACTTTAGTGTTTATCAGAAATAGATATTCAGTATTTTCATGTTCTTTTATTATTTATTATTAAATATATTTCAGCTGTTCATTGTGGCTGGTATTTTTAGGAAATATTTAACCTTTGAGAGTACTTATATTTATTTAGTGACACTGTGGCATCACCCTCCAAAAAGTCTTGCTGTTTAGTCAACATTGCCATTGGTATTAGTTCTAATTTCACTCAGTATAATTGGATACCCTGTTAAGAGCCTTAAAGTAGCTAGCTGGTGGCAGTGGAACTACCTTATAGTCTGGGCAGAGGTGGTAGAGCGGGTAGCCTGAGCCAGCCTTTCCCAAATGTGTGTGTGTGTGTGTGTGTGTGTGTGTGTGTGTGTGTGTGTGTGTGTGTGTGTGTGTGTGTGTGTGTTTGAAAATCAAATCTCAAAGATTGTGTGTGTTAGCTACTTGGAACAGGGACACAGAGTTTTTTAGTGGTCAGTGTGGATTCTTATTTGGGGCCTGGAGAGAGTGAGAGAGAGAGTCCAGCCCCAGGACTGGAGTGTGTTCCCTGTGTGCTCCTAAGGGAAACGGTGCTTGGTACAGACAGCAGCATCTGAAAATACTGTATGTATCCATTTTTGTTCCAAGTGAATGTCCCTCACTGGTGTCAGTGGTGAGGACTCAGGATCCTTGATTACTGGTCCAGAAAAGGGATGTTACACAGACAAAAATTTCAGAAGAAAGAAATCGAGAAATTTACAGCAAACAAAGAAGAAAAAGCTGATTAATACCTATAATGCAAATTGAATGTATACTAAAAATGACACTGTTTTGTTATGTAACTCACAGATTACAAGAATGATAACATTGTTCAATCAGAAAACATTCAGTCCACAGAAAAAGCCACACTTATTTAATAGAGAAGGTAAAAAAAGAGGCAAGGGTCAGTGAAAAGGAAGAAATTGAAACTGGAGTTGAAAGGATTGAGGAACATTACTGTAACAAAAAAAAAAAAAGAAATACCAAAGCTAACAACATGGCAGAAGCTGTCGAAGTACAATAACAGCTGGATGAAAATTGTATGCTTACAAACATAATGAGCAATAAAAACAGTGAGATTAATAAGACTAATAGTGATGAAGATAATTCCTTTATAACAATCCATAGAGTATATATTACAGAAAGAGACATGGGAGATTGTTCAGATCCAGTCAGAAATGATACAATAGTAATTGGAGATTCAGTTGTTATAGGAACAGATACTAACATTTGCAGAAAAGATTAAGAACATCAAATATTGCTATGCATTGCTTACATGAGTAAAAATGCAGGATGTTAGAAAAGCCCTAGAATGCCTTAATGTAAGTAGGTATGGAGCTGTTTTCATTCATGTTGGTACAAATGATCTCATCTATAAGGACTCTATGATTTTTAGTATTGAACTTACAGATCTCTTAGGTAGTATAGCTCTTATAGGTATAAGGGTGCATTCTGCACAGATCACATACACAAAAGAGAGTTATGTCAGCATGAATGAGAATATTTTTTGGTTAAATACCTATATGAAAAAAATGGTCCATTTTAAAAAGTGGACATTTGTAGAGCATCCAAGACTAATGTTTTACACACATGTATTTAGGCAGGGTGGAGTGCATTTGAAAAGGCAAGGCAAGAGATTTTGTGCCGCAAATATATTACTATATCTGACTAATGAAACACAGATTTTTTTGCAAGGTCAGAAATCTAACAGTTCACAGATAGCAACATTTTCTGATGGCTGTTAATGTTAGGGGCATAGTAATATTTTCTTAATTGGAAATTTTGCTACATTGTCCCAAGACTGATATTGTTATTGTTTGTGAAACTGGTTAAAGAGGAATGGCTGGATATAAGCATTGTTGCTGTAATAGACATTCTAACAAATGCAATCAAGTGAAGGTGTTATGATAGGGATTATAAAGTATTATGAGACCTGCGACTATTACATATTTAATAATAACACCTATACTGCAGGTTGTGTAACTGTGACAATAAAGACAACCCTGAAACATGTAACAATTGTTGGAGTGCATAGACCACCACATTCAAGTGATGATGACATAGAGGGATGCATACATTTCTTGTATGAAATGCATGAAGAAAAACAATAGGGGCTGGAGACTTATTTACCAGAAACAGACTGGAATAATATTGATTCAACAACATTAGTGAGGAAATCATTTATAATGTATGTTCATGAACTGCAATTGCTACAGATTATAAAAATACCAACCAAAGAACAAAATGTACTAGACTCTGTGGTCCTAAGAAAATGACTGTTATTTATTTATTTTATTTTATTTTATTTATTAACATTTGTTAACTGGGTTAGTCCAGCTAGGCCAGAGGCCCTTTTTCAGTGGAGACCTGAGAGAAAAGCTCTAGTTACAGACAATTTAAGTATACATAACAGTTTAGTTTACAATTCAAAAACAATTACTTTTAACAGTAAAATTCAAAGCAATTCACTGTGATAAGTTAAGAGGTAAAATAGGGTAAGATGAGTAACACAAAAAGTATCATACCTATATATATATATATATATATATATATATATATATATATATATATATATATATATATATATATATATATATATATATATATATATATATATATATATATATATATATATATATATGGGTCTACTACAGTTGATTGAAAACTCACTTGACTGAAAATGAAATTACTAGGACCACTTCACTGTAAGCTCACTTCACTGAAAACTCATTTATTTGAAACTCATTTTGTTGAAAGTCATAAATGGCCTTTTTCCAACTGTAGTGTGACCCTGGAGTTAATATATAACATAAGGGGTGTGTGGGGGGGCACAGCCCCCCACATTAGGGGGTGAGGGGGCATAGTCCCCCACATATTATAAACATTTTAAACTATACACAGTGATACTTGCAAGTGCAATAATATACTGTTTCCAAAAGAGAATATATAACCAAGATATGTGGGGGGGACTTCACCCCCCCACACCCTCCAAAGTGGGGGGCTGTGCCCCCCACACCCTCCTTAATTTATATGCTAACTCCAGGGTTGCACTACAGTGGGGAAAAGGCCATTTATGACTTTCAATGAAATGAGTTTCAGTCAAGTGAGTTTTCAGTGAAGTGAGCTTTCAGTGAAGTGGTCCTGGTAATTTAATTTTCAATCAAGTGAGTTTTCAATCAACCATAGTAGACCTATATATATATATATATATATATATATATATATATATATATATATATATATATATATATATATATATTCATATGTGGTGTGGTAAGGTGTATATTAAGTAGTAGTATTATAGGAATAGTACAAATTATGAGGTGTGAGAGATGAGAGTGCATGAATGGGGTGGAAGGTATTCAAATCAATGTTGCCACCATTAATATGCAGTGATCACAGTGATGTTAAACTGATACTAGATGATTCTGTCAAATGAAAATATAAACCAATGCACAGAATAATAATAAGAGACAATATGGAAGCAAAACAGTCACTATGTGAAAATAATTGGAGAATTGTGTTTGGTGGAAAACCTACAGAAGGAATGTAGCAAATTTAGAATGAGAACTTGTTTGAATTAAAAAAAAGTTTGATATCAGTGTCTAAACATGCAAGTCCAGAAGGATATATTTCCATAAGGGCAAGATACTTGATTAAGGTGAAATACAAAAATATATAAGAAATAGAGAAGAGGTTGAACTATAACATCGAAAACTGAAATAAACAAGCTGGAAAGACAAATTTAACATAGTGTGAAACAATATCAAGAAAAATTTGAAGTTCATTTGGATAAAGATATTGAGCATAATTGGAAACCATTTTTATAGATATGTAAGATGTGGAAGAAGCAAAGACACAAATTGATAACTTGTATGTACATTCTAAAATGTATTCTCAAGCACAATAGATTAAAAATATATTTACAAAATCTTATACAAAGCAGTTCAGCTCCACAAAGGGCATCATAAATTGCCTAACAAACATCTAGGTAACTTATAGATACTGAAATTAGATTATATTGAAAAATAATTATGCAAACTGAACCTAAACAAAGCACCGAGCAGAGACAGTATTAAAAATAATAACACAAGCTTGCTTCAGCATGAACTTACAGTGCCATTACATCTGCTATTCACTAGGTCATGTGGAGATTCTTCAAGATTGGAGATATTCCCTTATTAAAACTGCCTTTAAGAGAAAGGGGATTAGGACAATCCCAGAATCATACAGACTCACATATTTACATTCTTGCTGTACAAATATGATGGAGAAGGTTATATGGGATAAATTATTGCCAGAAATGGAAAGGCTGAGACTTGTTCTGTGATGAAAATTATATAGCCTTAACTTAAGCATTTGATTGGGTCATATGCAAAACAATGATCAATAAATTAATACAGCTAGGCATTGATGTAATCTAGATAAGACTGATAAATGTATGGCTTACGTATAGGGTATGACACTTTTCATGCGAAATTGGATTGCTGCAATTCTAGTTTATGATCATTGTGTCCCACATGGCTGTGTCCTGTGCCCGTAATTGTTTAGACTGAATCCTTGAGATATATATTTTTCATTTGAGATGTTCTATAGTCTGTATGCAGATGACCTGAAAATGAGTAGACTGATTACATGTGTTACAGGTAGGATATGTCTACAAAACAACTGACTAAATTAAACATTTGGGCACGGGAGAATAATAAGCTGAAAAATACATCAAAAACTAAGCATATGAGATTTAAGTGGTATAGCTTTTAAGGTAAATATTTAATATAGCACACAGTGATTGAAACTGTAAAGTCATTTGATGACCTGAGTATATGGTAGACCCAACTTTGAGTTTATTTAATCATATCAGCCAATTGATTAATGGTAGTTAAAGAACCATAGAATGTATAAAAAGATTTGCAAAACCTGGGAAATTAGAAATGATGAACTTATGTTTTGTAAGTTACATTAGACCCAAACTAGAGAATATCAGTATGGAAACTTTATAACAAAACATGCATGAGTAAAATGGATAGAGTACGTCAGAAATATACCAAGGTCATCCATGGATGTGAAAGTTTAAGTTATTATGAAAGACTACAAATTTTGAACATTTAAGGTGCCTCATACAGACATTTAAGGTGCCTCATACAGACATTTAAGGTAAGACCTTATTCAGGTATAAAGGCTATTTAGAGACAACTACTTCTGGGAATATTTGGGTTATCAAAGGCAGTAGAAGATCATCTGGCAGTCAATGTAGAAGACTGTATTTCATAATTGGCTGTCTTGACAGAGTAACTGACACATGCAACAGACTACTGAATTCATTAAAGCAAGCACTAATTCAGATAATTTTAGGGACAATCTGGGCACTTGTTATGGATATAACTGTTTTGATATATTTTGCAGGCTTGAAGGGAATTATTGCCCTAATGACTGAAATATTTATTTGTATGCATGTATATACGTATGTATATAACACAGAAGGAACTGTTTAAGTAGCTCTAACAGAGATCTCAGAATAATGTGCTTGACCCATATTTAAGGAATGCACTTAGATAATGATTCCAAGAACAAAAGCACACTTACAAAGCTTTATCACCTTCTAATGTACTTTACTGCATAACATCAAAATATAGGGGTGGGACAAACATAGTTCTAGTGACAAAGAATATTTCTGCACAGAATATATAAATATATATGATGTTTCAACTTTTCACATAATGACAACTCAGTAAAAATATATTCTGAACTGGTGTTGCATAGCCTAGCCTGAGCAGTAATTGTATTCCTGCAATGAAAGTCAAGTATAATGAAAGGTCTATATGAATCCCTGCACTTGACATGTATGTAGGAAGAACTGTTGGTCGTCAACTCTCTGTGAATTTATAATACAATTATAATGGTATTATAATGTGTAAATGAAGTAGCAAATGCTCCTACAATTGCAAATCCATCCATAAAGAGTTAAGTATGGCACAAATCCAAATCTGATTACTCCAGTTTGGCTGCTTCAGAAGATTTTTGATGAAGGCATGCTAGACTTAGAAAATAATCCATTTTCTCTGTAGAAATATATGTCACTTTTGTGTTAGATGCCATGCTAACTCTTAATTATATTTTATGGACTAGCAATGCATTATGCAGCCTGAGCAATGTCATATAGCTTCTACATGAAACTGAGCAACATGCACCATGCCAGATCTTAAATGCAAAATGATTGTGCATGTTTATGCTTTAGTGGCAGTATTTCTCCCAATAATACTGCAATGTTATACATGCAGTTTTAAATGCAACTCAATGCTGAATTTGACAAGAGTGCTGTAATTTCTTCAAACCATGGTATGTAAGCATTGACACATCATAACTGAAATAAAGGTCTTCCTTCTGGAGAAAGCTAGGTGTTCTTTACTTTTGATCATAACAAGGCCGAAATATGCATATCCATAGCTAGTGGGGTTTGACTTTATTGGCCTGAAATTGTCCATTAAAATGATGAAAGAAGTCATGGGCATTCAGAATAGCCAATTAGCTGAAACACCTGTTGTTCATAAGAGTAATATGCATGTACCCCATGTGCCTCTGATTGAAGAGGTTTGAGAGATCACTCATTGGAAGTTCTAGCTTGGCTGAAAATTTTGTTTAGTTTTTACTGATTGGTTTTTCAGTGTGAAATTCTCACTTATTGATTTAGTTTGTTATTTGGGATATTTTGCAGTCACCCTAAATGATAATGGACATCAGCCTGGTATAATAGCCCTGTGTTTCTTATGCTTAGTCAAACACTCTGCTTGTGCTGTGCTGATGAGGTCATAGCAAGGCTGAAATATGCATGTCCACAGCTAGTGCGGTTTGGCTTTATTTTCCTGAAATTGTCCATTAAAATGATGAAACAAGGCATGGGCATTCAGACTCACCAATTAGCTGAAACACCTGGTGTTCATAAGGGTAATTTGCATATATCCCATGTGCCTCTGACTGAAGAGGTTTGAGAGGTCACTCATTGGAAGTTCTAGCTTGGCTGGAGATTTCATTCAGTTTTTACTGATTGTTTTTTCAGTGTGACCTTCTCACTTATTGTTTTACTTCTGATATAATGGAAACACAATAAAGATATATTCAGGCCTAGTGCTGTATTCTTTATGCTGACCAGAAATCATAGGAGTATATTTAATCAACAGTAATGAGATAAACATCTTCCTTCATACAGGAGTTGGATGATAGGATGGATATTCACAATTTCACTACTGGCTTGACTGGCCAAGCCTTCCTTGAAAAAAGTTACTATAGTCTAAGGGTCAATATTGGCAAGATAAATAGTCACAAGACTCAGTTGTCTTGTATTTGATAAGATTTCTATGACTCCTATAATTAATATGAAAACATATCAAGATTCACTGTAGCAGTCATAAACAACCAGACTCCCACTATTCAAACTCAAATGAAAATGAATTAACTAATACGCCCGCTGTACCCCATATCTTTAAATAAACTAACTCTGAAATTGATAATGAAAAAGGAAAAGCCCTGTTTGCTGAGTGATGGAACAAACACAAAAGACCAATGTAAAAGAAAAAATGTTCCAAACACTAAAACCAAGGAGAAGCCAAAATCCAATAAAAATCCAAGTAAGAATCCAAATAAAGTTCCACAGAAACCTTTATTGCATAGGTAAGCGCTTTCGCAACCTCTCATGGTTGCTTCCTCAGACCAAAACAAACTTGCTTAAAAACAATCCCTTTTTTATAATACACATCACACAAGACCCACCAATCCCTGTGGAGAATACAAGACTCCAATGTTTTCCAGATTCAAAGGTCATCATATAATTATTGGGTCCCTATTAATTACTCAAACGTTTTAAAGTTTGAATGTCATATGGTCGACACCATATGATCGAACTTTAAAAAATGTTTGAAGTTGTATAAAAATATATAAAAATGGGAAAATGAAGCAATCTGCTGTGCTCTGGAACTAGGGTTGGTATATTTAAGTAGCAGTGGTGTGGAGGGTGCAGAGTGTTGAGTTAAGTTTTCTTTTTTCTTTTTTATTATATTTTCGATGCTTTAAACTTCACTCATATGTTGTCGAACATATGAGATTCAAAGTTTTGAAACTTCGAATATATAATATACCCCTGCATTATTTTAAATATAGTTAAAAGAGCCCATTCAGGACATATAATTCATGTTGATTTTATTTCTTCTTATTGCTCTACAGCTCTGAAACAAACCAAGGAAACCATGCTCTTGCATAAGAAGAGGAGGGTGGAGCATCTCTTATGATACAGGGGTGAGTATCATTCATGTCATCATATGTAAAGGTTCTGTAGATCATGCCAGCATTGTATTACCAACTGCTATAACGTCATAATGATAGCAGTAATATCCACATATGACATCACTACATACTGGCTGACAGAGCATCTGTATATGTGCTGGCCTACTACCATGCTGTGACATTGCCACAGAGCAGGACATCCTATGGCCTGCAGGGTAGGTATCTTTTTTGATGTTGGATTTTTTGCTGCAGGGTAGGAACTTCATCATGTAGACAAGCACTTTCTTCCACCTAGCATACACATTGCACTCAGATATTAAAGCAACATTGATGCAAAGTACATATCTGCTTTCATTACAATGGTTTCCCACAATACACTACCAGTTACCTATGTTACCACCACTGTCTCATCTGCTTTTGCAACAGCAAACTGGCATAATTTGCCTGTTGGCACCTACATAGTTGTTAACATTGCCTATTTCCATGTGGCCTGTGATTGTCCCGATTCCACAAAACATACTCACAGGGGTGCACCAACATAACCTCCCATGACAAATTGGTGCTGACTGTAGCACACCGATAAAATGGTGGTTCAATAAAACTGTGCAGGAGAAAAGCACAATATATTGAGAAATAGGGAATAAATAAATATGCAGTTGCTCAGCAAATTCATAATTATCGGCCTACACAGTGAGATACACTAAAAATTATTACTGGAAATATTTTAGTAAAAAATCCATGAATAAAAAAAAATAATCAATAACTATAACTAGAAGACAGGGTCAAGTGCTTGTATTGCTGCTATTGCAAAAGTGAAAAAACACCATGAAGTAGAAATGAGTTTAAAACAGTGTTTATAACCATGTGTAGAGGTTGTCACAGAGTAATGTTAAGAACAACACCTGGCAAGTAACCCTGCAATGACACATTTCTGTAAGTGGGGATTGGGTTGTAATAGGCTAATGTTAAGAGCAACACCTCGCAAGTAATCCTGCAATGGCACAGTTCCATAAGTGGGGATTATCTTACATGGACACCTATTAAGTTGTACGTATTTATTCTTGGTGACTTCAGGATGTGTTGCACCTGCATGAAATCAGTAAATAAGGATCTCCACATGGTCTTGGTCTTCTTGAATGTGTTCTACTAACTTGTATACAGATGGATAGTGACAGTATCATCCTCTGAAAGGGGCAGTGCCAAGCATCAACTGAATTGTTGGTGCATGGAAGATTATCCAGAATCCAGTCCCACTGATTCCATTTAGAAATCAGGAGCATAGGACTTGCTCAATGTCATCTTCTATGTCTCCCAACATAGGTGTCTTCCCAATAATATATGAGCAACTGTAACTGTTGATCTAAGGTCTCAACAAGGTCAGCAATGCAGAAGGTACATCGGCAAAAGGGACAAAGCTTAGGGCCATCAACATTTTCACTTGCATACAAATGTTTTCATCATTTTTGTACACATCATCCAAATTGAGCTCCGGAACCTTAAGCCAAAGGGGATTGTTGAAGATTAAAGAAGCAATCTGAACAGCAGGAAATACAGTTTTGTAAGCACTGTGGCTAACTTACTCAAAGTCCGCCAGACTACTTGTGGGGTTAAAAGTTGATCTTAATTCCAGTACTCTACGGAAAATGCTTTCATAAGTTGCCTCTGTTTTATTGGGAAGTAAAGAGTAAATCAGGATATGCTCGATTATCTATCAGGGCGTGTATTGTAAATACCTGGTAGAAAACGCTTGGTGAAACTTTAAACATCCCATCAACGAACCAGTGATTTTTATCCTGAAGAAGCGATAGATTCTCTGCTGTTTAAAACATACTCTGCAGTGTATCTTTGTTCCCTGAATCCCACAGCATAAAATGTTCATCCCTAGTTGTCTTCTGAAAAGCATCTGGAATAGCAATGTTGCTCAAAATATAACTTTTGGAAATGGACTTCCCTGAGTTTTCCAAATTCTTTCAACGGTTTTCTGTGAAGCATGATAAGCAAGAAAAAGGTGCAACTGTTGAAGGTAATCTTCGAGTGGTTTGCTGGATGATTTCATGTGGCTTTTTAGCCTCAGTGTTTGCATGACATCATATCGCCACAACAGCTTTCTTGGCTTAGTTTTCATCTGGGGCTGGAGCATGGTTGTGATCTGACATCTCTTGAAAAATACCATCAGTCACAAGTTTAACATGGCTTTTATAGTCTCTATTCATGCAAAGCCATGAAGTGCTTCCATCAGCATTTACTCGATCTCTTCTTAATCGGTAACCATTAGACAGCATATAATTTTAATTTTTTTCTGAGATTCAATGTACTTCATTTCAACTTCACTTTCTATAGTTGTGTAGTGTACACTATATTACTCCCAAAAACTAGGCATATGTCATTTTTGAATATTAGCCTATGGTGTACATCACATGACCCCAAGAATTAGCATAGCATCATCATTGAACAGCAGCCCATATTGTACCATTGCATGTGAGTAAACTATAGGCAGCTTATTGTGGGGTGTTTTTTTCGGAGATTTTTTTTGTATGCTGCACTGTTTTGTCAGCACGTTTTTGACTGGTTCATCCACTATAACATACTTATGTCATTGGGAATTTGTCACTTTTTTTGCTCAATTTTTATAGGCCGCTTATTGTGGGGCACTTTTGTATGTACTTTTTGTGTGCTGAGCTGTTTCATCAGCATGTTTTTGACTGGTTCATCCACTATGGGATATATGCAAATGACCCCTTAAGGACATCAGGTGTTTCATCTGTATGGCAGTTCTGAATGTCCATAACATTTTTCCATTTTTAAGTCTGTTATAGACAAATTCAGGCTAATAAAGTCAAACCCACTAGCCGTGAACAGGCATGTTTCAGCCTTCTTATGGCCTCATCAGCACAGCATAAGTGGAATGCTTGGCTAACATTTGGAAACACAGGTTTGTCATACCCAGCTCATGCCTGTAACCATTAGGGTGTCTGCAAAATATCCTAACAAACTAAAACAATGAGTAACCAGGTCACACAGACAAAGCAATCAATAAACACTAAAAGAAAAATCCAGCTAAGCTAGACTTTCCCTGTGTGATTCCTTAAAACCTCTTCCATTAGAGATAACACGGGATAGATGCAAATGACCCCTTAAGGCCATCAGGTGTTTCAGCTATATAGTAGTTCTGAATGTCCATTACTTTTTTTCCTTTTTAAATCTGTTATGGACAGATTCATTCCAATAAAGTCAAACCCCACTAGCTGTGGATATGCATGTTTCGGCCTTCTTATGGTCTCGCCAGCACAGTGTAAGTGGAATGTTTGGCTAACACTTGGAACCACAGGGTTGTCATACCCAGCTGATGTTCATAACCATTAGGGTGTCCATAACAGACTTAAAAAGGAAAAAAGGCATGGACATTCAGAACTGCAATATAGCTGAAATACCTGATACCCTTAAGGGTTATTTGCATATATCCCATGTCACCTCTAATGCAAGAGGTTTGAAGGAATCACACAGTGGACAGTCTAGCTTGGCTACATTTTTCTTTTAGTTTTTACTGGTTCCCCCACTGTGGCAAGCTTTTGTGATCACACATTTTTCACATTTTCTTTTGCATGATTTTGATGGTGAGCTTTTGTCTTGTGTGGTTTTATCATGTCACCGCTCACAGGACTACACCCATGTGTAATTGCTATGGCCTGTTATGAAAAACAGCACTGTCCAGATAAGATGTATAGCTTTGGTGGGGTGAAGAGGGCAGACATCACAGGTACAAAGTGTTAGAGGGTGGGAGCATCAGATGTTTATTGGTTTTATGTGCTTTCATTTAGAAATGAATACCAGTATTGCATGTGTGTTCACAACTGAAGCACTTTAGCAATCCATATCATAAACCATAGCAGCTGTTTGTTATACATGTAGAAAGGCCTTTGCTTTTTGTTAAGAGCAGATCTGACCTGCACCTTAATTGAGGAGTGGATGGCAAAAGAAACCAGAATAGATAGATACACCTCTGGTCTTGATATTAGTATCAAAATCCCCTCAGACCAGCTAGTACACTGCTACTTCATTCTTTTAAACACATCTTCCAGTATATACATATGACATTCTGTACCTGTTCAAGCATAATGGCCGTTGACAAAAAAAGCATACCTACCACCAATTTAGTACACCTATAAGAACCTGTAAGGCTGATTATCAGCTATAGACAATATACTAATGCTTTGTTTTTCTCTCTCATTTCCTTTTTTGCCATTACCATTCCTTTATATTTTATTTGAAGATTGTTTTTTTCTTATTTCTCTTCATTACATTACTGTTTTATGTAGTGCCAAACACAGGTGTGCCTCTCACCATACTGCTTGTTATTCTCATGTTGGATCATCACTTTCTCCAGGACTGACTGTAGATATGGTGACAAAGGTCATAAATCAGGTGTCAGCCCAGAAGTGTTCTGAATGTACTCTGGCTGACAGTAACTCAAGGGAGTATCATGGCTCAGCTTGTGATACTGCTGGTGAGTTAGAGTTTGTATTCCCAGCAGGATTTGGAAGAAATGAGAGTGGAGTTTGTGGAGCAGTGCTTGACATCATATTGACCAGCTGGAGATCTTTTTTGTGTGATTAGTAGAGATACATCACTGACTGACACTCCTAGTGTGCCATTGGAGGCAGAACTCAATGAGAAAGGCAGTCAAAGTGGTGACTGACTTCTCCTTGGACCATGCTTAAGACAGCATGATCATGAACTGGGTCCCCACCACCACCTTACCCCCAGTCATAATTTTCCTTCCATTTGTGTAACATACTTTCAATGTTTGCAGTTCATTTCTCTCTATCACACCTGTCTTCCTTCTGTTGGTATAGGTCTTTATCTGTTGTTAGCTCACACTTTGTTTCAGCACCTCGTCTAATTTTTTTTTGTTTGGTTTTTTTTTTTTTTTTTTGCATTTTCTGCTTGTTCATGTGTCCTTGCTTCTATAACTATGCTCCTCTTCCATCCACTAGCTTCCCCTTCCATCCTTACCCATCTAAACATCTTGAAAAAAATTGGGAACTTGTCATTAAAGAGTATACTCTTACTCCCCTCCCACCTCCCATACGTTCCATCCCTGCTTCCCTCTGTATGTTGCTTATAGGTTCATAAGTTCATAGTTGAGGGTAATGTCATTAGGGAACCTTTTTTATGCCTAGCAGTGCTTCCCAAATGTATCTGCGTTGACTCCCTGGAGTTGTTTTAAGGGGTATATATATATAGGCTTGGATATGAGTTGTCAAGTATTTTTAGCCTGTCTCTATCTGTTGGAGACATAGGTGCCAAACCAGGATAAATTTCTGATTTCTAGTCCAGTGGTACTAGAATTGGGTTATGGAAAATCTCTGCTTCACATGGATGGGATGCCTATTCCAGAGAAGGGGTAGTATTCTACTAACTCTTCCAGCTTTATGGCTTTCCTGTACTTCTATTTCCTCCCCATTTCAATCAATAAAATGTAATAGTAGCCTTGTGATGAGCCATATATATTGTGGCCTGCAACAATACCCATAGTGTTATGCGGGTGTACATCAGGAAGCATATGTGCCTGTGCATGCAACATGAAATTTCTGTAGCAAAACCAAACAAGAAAAAAAAAACACTTCTCTGTCATTTCAACAAACTGAATTCTTAATTAGTGAAGGTACCAATTGCCTAATTCTTAACTGAAATTTAACTTCAAGCCTCATCATGTAGCATGGCATTTCCGCAGGAGCTCTTTCATGCCTTGCTACACATGACTACATATCCCAGTGATAAACTTTTGAATACAGCAAAATCATTTATTTATTTTTTTAATTTAACAAAGCATTTACTGCTGTTGTGTTATGCTTTTGTTTATCCATATATGGATAAACAAATAAATAAGTACCGGCCATAAGTGCTTAAAGGAAAATAAACAAACTTTACTTAAATAATAAAGAAAATAGTGCAAAGAGAGTAAAATATGCACAGACAGGGAATTTAAATAAACAGCAAAACATATATAGGATTCATTAAGAAAATAAGATCTCTGAGATCCCCGGTTAGCTTTCAATAGAAATACTAATCCAAAATAAATTAATAACTAGTACTCACTGGTACTTACACACAGACAAGACAACATCAATATTTCTCTCATGTAACATAATCCATAGTCATATAGTATGATTTTACCCCTGCCCCTCCTTCCCATGACATTGTCATCCTGTAGTTGAGAAAAGCAAGTAGCTAAACCAGTCCTTTTATTTTGTCATAGAAACCACTCTTCAAAAGCAAACGCTTAATGAAATCAGCCCTGCAAAAATAGAAATTGCTGATATATAGTCATAGGTTTATTAGGTTCAAAGGTTAATGCAAGTCTAAGGACCACCATGATCTTTATAACCCTAGCCATGCAACCCAACCCAGTTTTATCCCCTACTACCTTGGACAACTATATGGTGGGGTATGTTAGTAAAGAGGTAGCTAAGGGCCATGTGCATGCCTCTCAACTGTACAGATGTTTGCTTAATGTCCAGATTTTTGGCTCATATTTTAGTCTGTTCCTCATAAAACCTGTGTTTTCTTGACAAATTACTGGGATAATCTGAGGATTAAAATCACTGACAAATGACATACATTTGAGTTTCAGAGTTCAAATCCTTCAGAAAATATATGTTAAAACAAATCCTGTTACTCTATCAACTTTCTTAACTTATAAGAGTAATATTTAAAATATGTTCCTATTTTTGGGTCTTTGTCCTCCCATTTTGTCAGTGTTTGTCCAGATTTCTTGCACTGAGAGGCTGAGAGGTATGGCTATATGGTAGTTATGTTAGTCGGAGATTAATATACTTTGTGTTGCCATCTGTCCATCAGAGACATGGGGGCCAGACATGGGTGAACATGTGATTTCCCATTCAATGATCAAGGTTTTGCTTGAATAGAGGTAGGAACAAACTGTTTGACATGGATGGTGAGCTTATTCCATAGTGTGGAAATCCCTTAAGCCACATATCGGTCTCTCCAGCATGTTCTATTTATGTTACAGGAAAAGTTCATGTCCTGGGATTTAATATTTCTGGTGCTGTTTGTTTGTGGATGTGCAAGAGATCCATCACAGCTGTATCTGAGGATGATCATATGCCACCTGTAAATTGCCTCTCAGTAACCTGTAAGAGACTGAGTACAGAGATATGGGTATAAGGCAATCTGTGTAGGACAGTGTATATATACCCTGGATTTTCCAGGTAAGGAACCTTTGAGGGTTTCATAAATGCCAAAGAGGGCATTGTACTCAATGGTGAGTCTGATAAGGGCTGGGTAGAGTGGTGCTATAATATCAGTTTTGAGAAGTATATGCCAAACAAGAGCAGGCCCAACATGGAGAGCTGGGATGTTTCACTGGTAAACAGTCTCCTGGCGGAGGTGGTCTCACTGATCTTGATGTCGTTGGTCCTATCTGTGACCCAGCCAGCAATCCAGTGAGGTATGTAGAGATGTATGCCTAGTTCTGAGAGTTTGTCAATAATGCCTGACTGGGAAATTATATCAAACTGCTTGGCCATGTCAAGGTAGGTAGTATGCATCATTTTCCCCTCATCCATAGTCTTGGTGACCATCTCAAAGAGGTTGAGTAGGCAAGACATTGCTTTAAATAAGCCAAACTGAGATGGGTCCAGTGTCTGTAGGTTGCTAATGTCATTGTTGATCATTTCCTCGATAATTCTTCCCATGGCTTTGCATATTACACTTGTCAGACTTATGGTTCTATAGTTCTTAGGGTCAGTTGATGGTCCACCCTTATGATGAAAAATAACCACTGCGAACCTCCATTCTCCTTGCATGTAACCTGTTTGAAGGCTGTAGTTGAAAAGTGTCTCAAGTGGTATTGCTAGATAATGCCTTAATCTATTCAGGAAGCAATAGGGAATATTATCAGGGCCCTCTGAAGCAATGTTATTGGCCTTAAAGAGTGCTTCCAGGACCTGTTCCCTGTTGATAGTAAGGGGGATATGGTAGAAGGGATTTCACAGGGGTAGCGGGGGGCAAGTGTGTGGGAGAGCTGCCTTTATTGTATCCTTATTCTCCCTGTGGCAAGTCATTATAGCAATTCAGCCTAGCATGAGAACAGTTCCTGCACTTTCATCTTTTTTACTATATTATCAAGTGAAGCCAGTATGGATAGAGATTCAACACATTTCAAATACATCCCCTTTACTTTGATATTCAAAAACACAACTTTCTACATGAGTATATGTGAGACAAAAATAAAAAATATCTAAATTTCATATGTTTCTTCTAATCCAGCATTTTCTTGTCTTCACATTTGGCTTTCCTTTCCCTGGAACTATCCTTAGCATCACAACATTCATAAATGTCACACATCTGCTCAACTCATCAAATCTTAGATGAGTGAAACTTAGTCAGACCAACTTGAAAGCATTGTTTCAAGTACACAACATTTTGTTGCACGCGTGCTTGAGCATGTTATCAAGTTTCCATACATGAAACAAATTAAAGATGACTTTGCTGGGGTCAAGCCTCTCTGCACCCTAATATCCTCATTCCATGATCACTGCACATGAGAGGACAAACAATTGTTGGAAACACATTAAGATTCTTTTTTTTCCTTTTACTGTGTTGCACCAATCTTGAATCACCCAGAACATGCTGTACTTCAATTATTTGGAACCTTGGTTTGGATAAAAATGAGCAACAAAATATGAGCATTTACCAACTTAAGCTATCATACTTAATACACTGTGACTCATGGCTGGTTGATTCAAGCAGCTTACTGCAAGCCTTAATTTGCCTTGTAATATGTAACTGATGTTAATAGTAGTATTGTTAACAGATTTGTGCTGCAGATATTTACAAAACGTTTTCCTTTCTAGAGTAAAATTGCTTAAGACACCTTCTTATCTACAGTTCTTGTAACAAAATATTTAAAGGCACTGAAAATGTTATAATGGTGCACTCTTCAAAAAAAAGAGAAAAAAATGAAATTTTGAAATGGATGTCATAATGCTGCAGTATCACTGCTTCAGAGTGCTGAATTCTCTGCTTTGGTTCTAGGCTGGCGAGTCATATGTGTAGAATCTGCCTTTCATTTGAGTAACCATGTGGGTTTTTGCTGGGTGCACCAATTTACTTTCACCTCTAAATCATGATTCACAAAACTGACCATAGGCATTTGGAACATATGCAACTATGTGCATGTGTTGTGCGTACGTGTCCTTTGGTACTGCAATAAACTGGCATCCTATTATCACTTATAAGACCAGTGAGTGTGAGCATAGGTACTTGCTGTCACATAGCACTGAAGTGTAAAAATGAACAACTGAATGAAATATTGTGACATAAATGTAATTTCAGAATTTAAATTCACCACTGATGCATGATTCCATTGAATGCTGATTTTTTAGGAAATCATGAGAAAAAGCAGTCTCAAAAATTTAACTTGCTATTCATACACTAGTTTAAGCAACTAGTCAAAGCCTGAAACGCCAACATTTTTGAACTAGTTGCAGCTGCTTTGTGAATCCGATCTACACAAATGAAAATCACTTATCTAGTTACAAAATGATAATAGCAATAATAATAATGATTGTAAGAGTATTTGTATTGCACTTCATTAATACATGCTAACTTCATGCCTGGTCATGCAGGCCTATCTATAGGTGGCCCAAGTGAAATGACCAGTTTCAGATACTCAAAGCCCAAGACATGGAGGAATACATTACTGATCACTGTTTTCCATAGGAAACAACTGACAGTCTGCTTTCTAAGTATGAGTCCGCAGGGATTCTCTTCTTTTGAGAGATTCATCCCTTCTTCCAATTGATGCAACCATTGAGTTTTTTTATAAGTTTGGGAGAGTGAGAGTTTGTCCCCTATACCAGGTGGTGTGAGGGTCTGGCTTCACTGCAAAAAATATTCAGGCTTTACTTTTTTGAGCTTTGGACACTAGCTTTTGGTATTTCTGGTGTTGTCACACTATATTTTCAATGTAGAGTCAGTCATGCGTCATAATGTCATGGAACATGATTACTCAAATAAGTAGAAAACTTACATTTCTAATGGTTAAGAGTTTGATTGTCTGCATGTTTCACATCTGTATGCACAGGCAACTGCAAAATAATCTACTCAGTGCAAGCATTTAGAGTTTTCTACATATGACTTTAGAAGTTATAAGTAAATCTTTTACCTGAACTAACCCGAGTACAGACAACTGAGTTCTTACCCATTCCCATACATTCTTCTGTGTAAAAGAAAGGTAAAGGTTGAGTTGCTTTACAGTGACAATCTGTGCCTTTTTATGACACACTATATTCTTCCTCAGTGCATTTTATGCAGTGATATTAATGCAGGAAATAACAATGTCCTTAATGGCAGTGGAGATGCAATGTTTACACAAAATCAGGTTTCCAAACATGTTTGCGCACTCTTCCTAGAGCAGAATCTACTCATTCAGATTACTAAAAGTCATGTGCGCAATACATCTGTTCCCACAAAATGAAAAACCAGAAAGCATTAACTGTGTCATTGCAGCTCTTTTTAAAGCTGATTTTTAAGTAATTCACAAACCACTGGGCAGCTGCTGAACAACACATTCCAAAAGCTACTTTGCAACAGGAACAAAACTGATGATCTGCAAAGACTTTGTTTCTGGCTAACTGCACATAATATTTAAATGCTTCTTTTACCTAATTGTGCAATCCTAAGTAAAACAGAATTATTGCAGGATTTTTACAGTTTTTATGTATTTTTTTTGGTTCCCCTCAGACCTCATGTTTAACATCCTAGCCCCCAGTACCCAATGTCCTCAATGACATTTCCAGCTACTCTACATCCCCACTACCCCAGACATACTCCATTATTGCTGGGACCAGCAATAGATCCTGAGGATGTGTTGGGAGCTTGGCTCATCTGTACTTCTTACCCACTCCCTTCCCCAACCTAATAGTCAAACAAGTGTCTGCTGAGTAATTATGTTCTTAATTTAAAAAACATCCAAAGTAAGCTTATAAATCCTGTAATAACCAATTGCAATCTGGTTAAAAATACACAAGATAATTCACTTCATATTGCAGTGACATTAATAAATATAGTAAAACAAGGTTATTGTCATATTCAGGTATGATCATTAAGATATTCTAACAGAGGCATAGTAGCTTTCGCCAGCATCCTGCCTAACATAATCAGCTTCCATGACATGCTCCTGTAGATTTAGATTCTAAATTCTCAGATTAACTATGTGATGTTGGAATGAAAATTATACAGGCTAGCTTGAATCATAAAGTAAGTATTAATGCAGATTAATAAGGCTCTGCAAAACAGTATCTTATGTAGTACATACAGAAAACAATTCCTACAGTTTTATGCCAAGCATTACTAGGTGTTAAGTTCACTACCCAAAATAAACTAAGAACCCAAAGAGGTTTTATTTACATTTCTGATGAAGCAGTCATTGAGATCAATATTCCCTTCTCAGTTAGCTCAAGTTCCATAAAATGGTGGTCCAGCAGGAAGAATTCCATGTCATGCTACACATCTGATGTCTCTACAGATTCTGCTAAAGGTGATGATCCATTTCAAAATTTAAGAATGTGAATATCTGGAGAAATGATGGCAGCCTAATTATTTCCTGGAACCCAGTAACAATTTAAAAGTATTATTCCTAGCACATAAATCAACGATTGAAAGAGCAACATACACAGCATGGGTGGCAATGACAGGCAAACAATAGAAATTACTTCTCTAGAAGTTTAAAATCAGGGAGAAATTGCTCTATGTTTCAGTGATTATCTGTTCTCATACCTTACACTGAACCATACCAACAGTGATGGGTCCTACTCCAAGTAGCAATCAAGGAGACTCAATCCTCACCACTTACTCACATGAAGGATGGTCACTAAGAGTAAAAATGGATTCACACAGTATTTTCAGATACAGCTCCCTGCACAAGCACAATTTCCCATAAGAGCACACAGGGATCATGCTCCAGACTTGGGGCCAGACTTTTATTCTCTCCAGGCCAACACAAACTCCACATTGACCACTTTGGAGCTCTGCATCCCTGTATCTAGTAGCTGACACACACACTTGGATATTTGAGTTTCACACACACATACACACCTAGGAAAAGCTGGTACAGATTTACTAGATGTGCCCCTTTCTGCCCAGACCCTGAGGTAATCATGCTGCTACCAGTCAGCTACCCTAAGGCTCTTACAAAAGGTACCAAATTATACTGTGTAAAATTAATACTAATACAAATGGTAAGGTGTGGCCAAAACAGCAATGCTTTCAGAAGCGGCCACGGTATCACTAAAACAAGCATAGGTACTGTCAAGATGTTAAAAATATTCTCTAAAGGAACAGCCACAATGAAAAGTTTGATAAATAATAAAACAGAAAACAAGAGAATACTGAATACAATAAACAACAGAGTTTCAACCACATAGATATAAAAAAATGAAGTTGGATAGTTTGTCACAGATGGAGAAAACAATACTAAACTATTCTCACTAGACAACCCTCTCCTCCTACCACCCAACACTACAACCTGTGAGAGATGCACTTATATAGCCAAACTGGAAGCAAAGCTCTCTTCACCCAAGACTGGACTAGACAGTCAAGAGGAGAAGGTAAAAACTTGCACCACTGCACACTCATCACATAGTTCCTCAAAACTTACACTACCAAAACACACACATAGAAACAGAAAACACTCACCTACATTCATGGAGACTCTCAATAAAAACCTGCCCAAGCATCAGGGACCTTCAAAGCAGAAATGCAAGCAAACTCCACCCCCACAACACAAGCCAAATGACACATAGCCCACAAACTCAGTGTGCCACTCAACCACAGCCCATAAGGCATAATGTACCCAACACTCTAGTCATAGGTGACTCTATAGTCAGGCACACTGATGTTCCACTCGCCAGGTTAAACAAGGAGAAAGTTAGTCAGCTGCCTGTCAGGTGCCAGGATCTGCCACTTAATGCATGCACTGAGATCACTCCACAAGTACAAATATGACACTGTCATTGTCCATGTTGGTGTGAATGACCTGAGATGTACCTCCCTGGACTACATGAAAAGAGACATGGAGGAGGTCTCCGATCTTGTAGCCCAGGCAGGTATGACCCTAGCCCTGAGTAACATCTTGCCATCACCTAGAATGATACCACTGTACAAGGACAAAATTATTGACTTCAACAACTGGCTAAGCTTCTGGTGTCATTCTAAGGGTATCCAGTATTTGTCTGCCTGGGACGACATGATTGACAGACCACGATGCTTTGCCAGAGATGGCCTGCACCTGTCGCCCTTGGGATTCCGGATACTGGCTAAGGCTATTGCCACCCGGATACTGGCTAAGGCTATTGCCACCTCTATAGTGCATTTTATATGCAAGGTTCAAATGACAAATTCACCCCTGTAACAGGTACCAGCAGGCAAGATCTGAGGGTAATGCTACTCAATGCTAGAAGTCTAAACCTCAAAATGCACTCACTCGAGGCACTCCTTAAAATGTGCAACAGAGACTTGTTTCAAAGCTCCAGAGAGTGCCCCTGCATTACCAGGCTATAATTCATACCACACCTTTTGGCCACCTAACCCAGAACGAAGCACTAAACGTGGAGGCATGTCCATATTCATTAAGGTTATCCACACCTCCAGACTAGTTGCACAGCATAATGCATCCGAGATTATCCAAGTGCAACAAACTCTGGGCAAGACTGCAATCCAAATTGTAGTTTGCTACAGACCCCCCACCATGCCCCAGGATTGCCACTCCTCATTTCTTGATAGACTGGAAAGTATTAGGGTACAACCCAAGACCCTAATAATGGCCAATTTCCACTACCCCACCATTAACTGGGAAAACTACTCATGTACCAACTCTTTTGCTCAACATTTTCTGGAATTCATAAATTCCAACACCTTGGATCAACTTATTCACACCCCCCACCAGGGGCAGCAATATCTTAGACCTGGTCATTACCAACATGGGCAACTGGTGTTCCACACCAGAGGCCAATTCCTCGTTGGTCAGATCCAACCGCAAGCAAATCAGCCTAGACATCCACATCCCACCCCACCCCCGTTAGAGAAACCACAGTAAAAAACTTCTCCAAAGCCAACTTCACACTTCTTAAGCAGAAGTGGCAAACTTCATGACACCCATGCAAACGGACAATAGAGGTACGACTGCTGAATCCTACACAAATGCACTTTATAAGCACTTACACAAGTGCATGGATCATGCTATCCCTAATAGAACCAAGATGCTATCCTCCAAAAAAGGGAAGCCAATCTGGTGGTCCTCTGCCATAAACAAACTCTACAACAGAAGAAAGAAACTGTTGCAAAAAAGAGTAAAATCCCATGACTGGGGGAACTCTCTGGTCAACCTCAGTAAGAAGCTGAGATCCCTCATAAAATCCTCCAAAGCTAGTTACGAAAACAAAATTGCCACTGACTCTAAAGACAACCACAAAGCATTCTATAGCTATGTCAAGTATCTCAGTGGCAACACTCAGATCTGCTCTGAGTTACAGCACAATGGCATTAAATATACAGAACCAACTGATATTGCCAACATCCTGGCAGATAGGTTCAGTGCTAACTTTACCTCCCTCTCACCCCCTAGAGGGCCCATCTCTATACCGGAAGAATACAAAGTTCCTGTAATCATGGCTGCACAGGTAAAAAACACACTCTCCAAAGCTAAGAACACAGCATCCATGGGACCTGACAATATCCCAGGCTGCATTCTACATGAACTACAGAATGAACTGGCACCCTACCTAAGTACCATGTTCAATCATAGCCTCACCTAAGGCTTTGTGCCCACTGAATGGTGCACCACAATGGTTATCCCGCTCCACAAAGAGGGAGCCATGATGGACCCCGGGAACTACCACCCCATCAGCTTGATGAGCCTGGTCTGCAAGGCCATGTAACTTATAGGTTCATAGGTTCATAGGTTTATACTAGGCTATCTGCCCTAAGGCATTTATAAGCCTAGCCCAAAGTTTGTGGCTTACGCCACCCCTTATGTTAAAAAATACTGTGCCCATTTGTTTGTTGTGCCTCTGTCCAGCAGTGACACAGAGATGATTCCCGGGGTAAACCTATGATCTCCCATCCACCGGTCAAGATTTCTCTTGAACAGAGCCAGCAAGGTGCTCTGCCTCACATGGACTGGGATTTTATTCCACAGCATAGGGAGTCTCTGGGTGACAAATCTATCCCTCCAGCATGTCCTATTTATATCCATGCTAAGGTTTAAGTCACTTGCTCTAGTGGATCTGGTAGATTTGGATTTTTTTGAGGTGGAGCATGTCCATTAATTCCGGGTTGGACATGGCCTTGTATGTCAGGCACAGGTCACCTCTGAGCAGGCGGTATGCGACTGAATAGAGCTGGAGTTTCTTCAGTCTGGCAGCATATGACAGATTTTGGAGTCCCTTTATCCTTTTGGTGAGGAACTTTTGGGGTCTCTCCAATTGCTGCAGGTGTCGGGTGAGATACATCTCGAATGGGGCATTGTACTCGATCATTGGTCTGATAAGTGAAGAGTACAGGGAAACAATGACCTCACTTGATCTGGATGTGAATCTCTTCATGATCAGGTGGGCAATGTAGAAGGTCTTTCTAACCACTTTAGCAATGTGAGTGTCAAAAGAAAGGCCACTGTCAACCTGGGTCCCCAGGTCCCTGATAACCTCTTCTGTGCTTAATGGATTGCCACCTATATGGTAGCTTGGGGTTACCTTGTTTTTCCCGAAGGGTATGACTATACATTTTTTGGCATTTAACTTCAGGCCATGGCTCTGGCACCAGTTATCAGTTTCCGTGAGACCCTCTGAAGGATATCTGTGTCCGATGTATTTTCCACTATGGCCCAGTTTGCAGTCATCTGCAAACTTTGTCAGCCATAGTCCTCCTATGTTTGCCTGTACTTCTGAAAAGTAGATGCTGAACAACAGGGGGCCAAGGACTGAGCCCTGTGGGACCCCACTTGTGACCGGCTTGGAGTCTGACATGGCGCCAGCAACTCTAACCCTGTGGGTTCTGTCCTTTAGCCAGTTTGCAACCCATCTTGTGACATATGGGTTTACATTTAAGCTGGTAAGTTTCTCTATAATACCCGAGTGGGATATTGTGTCGAAAGCTTTTGCAAGGTCAAGGTAGGCTGTATGGACTGCCTTTCCCTCATCAATGGCCTTGGTGACTGTTTCGAAGAAGTCGACCAAGTTCAAAAGGCATGATCTGCCCTTGACAAAGCCAAACTGGGTCGGGTCCAATGTCTGCATGTCCCCTATGTCTTTGTTTATGAGTTCCATTATGATCCTCTCCATAGCTTTGCAGACCAGGCTTGTTAAGCTTATGGAGTGGTAATTTCCAGGGTCCGTAGAGGTACTGCCTTTGTGGAGTGGGACCACAGTTGCCATACGCCACTCCTTGGGCACGTATCCTGTGGTAAGGCTAAGATTAAACAGCTGCCTTATATGTGGGTTTAGTTCCTCGTTGAGTTCGTGTAGCACACAGCCGGGGACACCATCCCGTCCCATTGATGCTGTGTTTTTAGCTTTAGAGAGAGCAGCTTTCACCTGCGCATTAGAGATGTCTGGGAGGCTACACTCCGCTGGGATAGTTATCTCTCCTTTTGGGGGGGAGAGGGGGGTGAAGTTTGCACTGAACCTGTCTGCCAGTATGTTGGCAATGTCTGTGGGTTCAGTGATTTTTGTATCATTTTGGACTAATTCTGCGCATATCTGGGAGTTTCCACCCAGGTTTCTAACATAGCTGAAGAAGGCAACCCATCATGAAACTCATAAACAAAGACATTGGTAATCTCCAAACTCTGGAGCCTACCCAGTTCGGCTTTGTAAAAGGCAGATCATGCCCCCTAAACCTGACTGACTTCTTTGAAGAAGTCACCAAAGTCATAGATGAGGGTAAGGTGGTTCACACAGCTTATCTAGATCTAGCCAAGGCTTTCAACACCATCCCCCACTCTGGAATTATATATAAGCTCACTAAACTAGGTATAAATCCCTATGTCACAAGATGGGTTGCCAACTGGCTCATGGTCAGAGCCCAAACTGTGAAAGTAGCAGACTCTAAATCCAACTTCAGACTAGTGACAAGTGGAGTACCACAGGGTTCAGTCCTGGGTCCTTTCCTGTTTAGTATCTACTTCTCTGAAGTACAGGCTAACACAGAAGGTCTTTGGCTAACAAAGTTTGCAGATGACTGCAAACTAGGAGTCATAATTGAAACTCTAATGATGTGGACATACCACAAAAGGGCCTCACTGAGACAGATGCCTGTTGTCAAAGCCATGACCTGAAGCTCAATGCCAAAAAGTGTATTGTCATCCCCTTTGGTAAAAACTCTGTACCCATGAACTACCACATAAGTGGTAGTCTACTTAATGCCGAAAGTGTGATAAGAGACTTCAGGACACAGGTGGACAGTAGTCTCTACTTTGATAATCACATTGCCACAGTGATCAGGAAATCCTTCTACATGGCTCACCTCATCACTAAAGGTTTCTCATCCAGAAAAAAAGAGGTCATTGTTCCCCTCTACTCATCACTCAGTAGACCCATTATAGAGTACAATGCCCCTTTTGGTATGTACCTCACAAGACATCTACAACAACTGGAAAGGCCACAGAAATACCTCACAAAGAGGATTACTGGCCTCAAACAGATGCCCTACGCAGACCTTCTAAAAAAACTCCAGCTTTACTCCATCGCAAATCGTCTACTCAGAGGTGATCTCTGCCTAACTTACAAAGCTATGTCAAACCCAGAGCTGTTGGACATGCTCCACTTAAAGAAATCCCAATCCCTCTGAGCTACACGCTCTAGGGACCTAAACCTTGTCACCACAATAAACAGAACATGCTGGAGGGATATATTCCTGTCCCAGAGACTTCCCATACTTTGGAACAGACTACCTATCTATGTCAAACAGAGCTCCTCATTAGCACTCTTCAAGAAAAATCTTGATGATTGGATGGGAAATAGGAAATTCACCCCAGGGATCACTTCTGTGACTCTGCTCGACAGGGGCACAGGAAAATAATTTTCTTAGGTGGCGAAAGCCAGGGTACTTTTTGACTAGGTTTATAAAGGCCCTAGGGCTAATAGCCTAGTACCTACCTATGAACCTATGAACCTATAAATATCCATGACTAAATAAAGAATTACTGTTCCCTGACTACTTACTAATGCAAGACAAGCTCATGTGTGCTGAATTTTCTTACTACAGCAAAAGCTAGATGATGTTTCTCTTTGTCTGAGTGGATGTGTGAGATAAACATCCTGTCAAAAAATCTTTCTTGTCATTCTCTAAAGTGCTGCTGCGAGGGCTCCAAGAGAATGACATCACCTCCAGTCACTTTACTCTGGTACAATACACATACAGAGCCTCGCCAAGATCTGTGACAGCATCTGAAAGCTATAACACAATTTCAAATGTTCCACCCTTCCAGGGTTCTCTGATAAACATACTCATTTGATCAGTTACAACAATACAGCCTAATATATATGCATACATTCTTTCTGTCCAGCAGAACCTACTGTTGATGCAATTTTAGGACAAGTAACTTTACAAATATATTTTTAACTCAAACATCAGTACAAATCAGTGTGATACTCAAATGACATGAACCTCTTTATGAAACTCCAGCTAGCTATGCTGGCATATGTACATATGTACCACCCTACTCTCCCTGCCACAGATGGCACTACCTCATAACAGCAGAGCAACCAAAAAAAAAAAAGTAAACAAAATTACTATAGTGGAGCAACTCATTAAAATATAAACAACCTAATCGGTTTTCAAACCAATGCAGTTAACAAGAATGGAAAGGAAAACAGCAATGCAGGAGAAAGCTGACGTCTCAGTAGAAACAATTATAAGAATTGTACACATTCTAGAGAGCATTCCTGCAGCTGAAAGAAAAAATTTAATCAGCAAACAAATCAAAAGGATAAAGTATGTATTTGCTTCCTATCTTTTCAACTGATTTTGAGACAATGCATCTCAAGGGTCCACATTATCTAAATATGTTCCTCTGAGATGTGCCATACTTGCACAAGATTATTTTAAAAATAATAGCAGCTTGTTAGGAACAGATGCTAATATAAAGGATTTCTGTGGTGCAGGTAAAATGTATTTTTAGAAGATTTTTTCCATCATTCTGCAGGAGAAAAAAGGAATAGCACCCATTGAAAAGACTGCATGAAATGGCATTGGGTTTCAGTACAATGTCAAGAATTCTTAACAGTACAAAAGGAAAATTAGTGGGAAAATGTACTTCAGCATCAAAAGCATCACATTTCTTCTAAAGTACATCAAAGGAGAAGGAACAAAGCTATGGAGGCCATGACAATGTTATTGTTGTAAATGATGTGGACTGGGATAGGAGCACACAGAAATTGTATGGCAAAAACTGTACTCCACAAGTAGATCGCAAATATTCCTAGGGAAATTCAGGGTCAGACAAGAGAATGAAGAAGCAAGAAAGATAACTACTGCAGCATTTCAGTGTACATAATATTAAATTAACTCAAACCATGTCATGAAAACTAAGCTAACTAATATATATCAGAAACATTACATTTCTTCATTGCAGGGTCAATGGGTTGGTGGTCTGTCTTTGAACTGTTTTTGTGGAATTGCAGTGGTTAGTGGATCAGTTTTCAGGACTCCTAGATGAATGCTTATGTCATAAATAAATAAAAGTATTTGCGTTAAATATTTGTCAAAGTTCATCGCTATGGTAAACTTTTGTTTTTGATTTCCAACTTGAAGACATGCATGTTAGGGCATTGTGCACTATCATGCAAAACAATGATGGTTGAAGTATATTCTTTTAATTAAAGTATCATATTGCTGCCAGACAGAATACACATGCTCCACTGCTACAAGTGTATATATATATATATATATATATATATATATATATATATATATATATATATATATGTGTGTTTTCCTCTTCTTTTGTCTTACTTTTATAAATCAGGCAAAATATATACAACTAGAGGCATTGTAATATGGGTAAATCACAATCTCATTCAAATGAGGGGAGTTGGACCTGCTCAATTTGTAGTTTTACTAGATCAACAAACTGATAGAAACAGTAGTTATAAAAACTAAAAAAATAGTGCTAAAATAATCAGGAAGTATTTTGCATACCTAAAGCTATGTGGTACATCTTAGGAGTAGAAAAGGATCAGTTCACTGAGAGATTGAGTCACATGGCTGCAATCAAGTATGTGCATGTGTGCGTGCTGACTGTTGTTCTGATCAAAACATATAACTGTGTGTGTGTGGGATGTTTATCTATACATATATATATATATATATATATATATATATATATAGATAGATAGAGAGAGAGAGAGAGAGAGACACACACAAGTACACACACACACACACACACACACACACACACACACACACACACACACACACACACACACACACACACATGCACACTCACCCCCCCCCCCAGCACACACACAAAAATACACATTTATTTATTTATTTATTTATTTACTGGGAAATTCCAACTGGACACAGGTCTTTTTTCAGAGGAAGCCCAGGGAGAAAAGCTCCACAGAACAATAAATGAGCAGCAGCGTACATGAAGAACATTTGAATATACATACAATAGCAAATAATACATGCTACTGCAAACATTAGATATACATACAATATGAAACGTAGTAATGAACAGATATAGCAACATCTAGCTAAAGGCTAGGAATAAAGGTAAGATGTATATACAGATAGTACTAAGCTCAAACAGATACTGTTCTAAACTCATAAACCTAAATCTTATATACAGATATTGTACTAAACTCAAAGAGATATAAAGCAAATGCTCCACATGAAGGTGGAACAAGGTAGAAGGGCTAATGGGATGGAAGGGGAAGATAGAGGAGTAAGAGAGGAGACTGAGTAGTATTCATGGTAGAGAGAGGAAGCTAGGTGTATACGCACATGTGAAAGGACAATTAAAAAAAGAATAACATAGGTCAACTTTTTAATGGAAAGAATAAAAGTAGTAATTATTGTGATTTTTATCTGTAGTACTGCACATATTGTGGCATATCTCAACCGATATAATTATCCAGGAATGATAAAAAAAAAACATTATGTGAAAACTACATAAAGGGACAACAAAGTGCATGAATAGATACAACAGACTTTTCTCACCAATGTTCAGTAGGGGGATGGGAAATTATATATACCATTGTAAGTACTGGCAAATAGTTTGGCACATATGTCAGGCCAAAATGGAATGGACTAGAAATCTGTGAATGTAATATTTTACCACAGATAAATAAAAGAATGTTTGCAGATGACTGCCTTCAGAATTGCTGCAAAGTTTTTTTTAATTTCACAGATGCCTTAATCTGGGAAAATTAGGGGTCCTTCATTTGTGATGCAAATTTGAGAATATGTTGAGTGGTACTTAACTCTTGCAAGACTTTACAGTGATGGAAGATGCTTATACCAACACTGTTCAAGGTGTTAGGAGGCTGTGATACCTTATGGTACAAGACAGAATTAATGCAGTTCATAGGTGTATACTAGGCTAATAACCACAACAGACTTTTTAAGTCTAGCCATGCATCCCAATCTCTAACAAGTTCTGATACCCTTGATAAGTATAAGCATGGTCTTTTGTGATGAAATATTTACAAGAAGGAGCCTGTTAAATTATCCATTTACTGCTGTCTGTGCCTATTAGAGACATAGGTGCCAAACCAGGGATGAGTTTCCTGTTCCACATTCAATTGTTTAAGTTATACTTGAATTGGATTAGGAACTTTGTTTCACATTGATGAGGAGCCTGTTTCAGAGAAAGGGCAGTCTCTGATAAGCATATCTGTCACTCCAGCAGGTCCTATTTATATCACAGGCAAGGTTTAAGTCTTTAGAATGGATAATTCTGGTGTTGTTTGTTTTATGGATATACAGGAGGTCCATCAAGGTGTGGACCATCAATGTCTTTGATACCAGCATAGATCTCCCCTTAACAGCCTGTAAGAGACAAAATATAGGGATATGGCCTTAATGCGGTCTGCTTAGGACATGCTATTTGCACTCTATATTGTTATACTGTTTGTCGTTTTTGCATTTAAGTTACCTGTAACACATTGCATTTAAGTTACCTGGCACTTGCTCACTAAAGCAATTATATAAGTCAGCACTAAAAAATTAAAAGCACTACACCCTCTCAAACTCCCCTTGAGTACCTTGTTCCCCATTGGCCCTTTTTTTCAATTATAAAGGAATTCCCAATACTATTCTAGCATGTCCAAAGGTCAGTTGTCAATCTCCTCTCCGGTCCAGCTGGTGAATCTGGGAATCTTGAGGCAATGTTACAACTGCCTCATGTACACAGACAACCCTCTCCTCCTCCCAACAAATTCCAAAACATGTGAGAGATGCATCCATATAGCCAAACTGGAGGCTAAGCTCTCTCAACTCAGTACTGGCATAACCAGTCAGGAGGAGAAGGAAACCACACTTACTACAATTCCAGTCCAACATAGACCTACCACGACAGCAAACCAAACGCATAAACACACAAAAACATACTCGGAAGCTCTAAATAAAAATCTGCCTAAGCAGCAGAGACCTACAAAGCAGACACCCAAGCAACCGCTACCCCAAAACAAAACACATGCAACACATAGCTCACAAAGCCAGTGTGCAGAACAGTCACAGCCGTTAAGGCTAAACAACACACCTGATACACTTGTAATAGGTGACTCTATCGTCAGGCACACTGACGTCCCGCTCACCAGGCTGAACAAGGAGAAGGTCACGGTGAGCTGCCTGTTGGGCGCTAGGATCCGCCACATAACACAAGCACTCAGGTCACTCCAAGGCAAGTACAAATATGACTCAGTCATTGTCCATGCTGGTGTGAATGACCTGAGACGTACCTCCCTGGACTACATGAAAAGAGACATAGAGGAGCTCTGTGAGCATGTGGCCCAGGCCACTATGACCCTGACCTTGAGTAGCATCTTATCCTCACCAAGAATGATGGCACAATATGAAGACAAGATGATTAATTTCAACAATTGGCTTAAGTATTGGTGTCATTCAAAGGGGATCCAATGCCTGTCAGCCTGGGATGACATACTCAAGAAGCCACGATGCTTCGCTAGGGAAGGCTTGCACCTGTCACCCCTGGGCTTTCGGATATTGGCAAAGGCTCTTGCTACCCCCATAGTGCCTTCTTTAGGCAAGGCTCAAAAGACAAACCCACCTCCATAGGTATCACAAGGGATAAGAAACTAAGAGTAATGCTACTCAATGCCAGAAGTCCAAACCTCAAGATGCATGCACTCAAAACTCTCCTTAGCATGGAGAATATCGATATCTGTGCAGTAACAGAAACCTGGTTCAAGGCTCCTGAGAGCACCCCAGCACTACCAGGTTATACCTCATACCATGCTTTTTGGCCCCAAAACTTGAACTGAACCACAAAAGGAGGGGGAGTATCAATATTCGTCAAAGATACCCACACCTCCAAGTTGGTGGAACAGAACGAAGCATCAGAGACTATCCATGTGCAACTAACAGTGGGTAAAACTGCCTTTCAGTTTATAGCCTGCTACAGACCACCCTCCCAAACCCAGGAACCCCACTTGGCCTTCCGGAGAACACTAGAAAATATGAAGGTCTCTCCAAACACCATTATATTGGGCGACTTCAACTACCCAAACATAGACTGGGAGCATTACTCTAGCTCCAACACCCTAGCCCAAAGGTTCCTAGAATTTATAAATTCAAATAATATGGAACAACTTGCTACCACTCCCACAAGAGGGGAAAACATACTGGACCTGATCATCACCAACATGGGGACTCTATGCTCCAGACCAGAAGTGTATCCCTCACTGGTAAGATCAGACCATAAACTAATCTCACTGGATATTCACATCCCGACCCCACCTCCTGCCCAGAAAACCACAGTGAAAAACTTCTCTAAAGCAAATTTCACACTCCTCAAAACCGAGGTGGAATCCTTCAAAGCCCCCGGGCCTGTTGAAAATACGGCCCAGACCGTAGAATCCTTTATAAATGCATTCTATGAACACCTTCAGGAATGCATGGATCATGCAATCCAAAATAAAACCAAGACCCAATCCTCCAAAGGCAGACGACCTGTCTGGTGGACCCCAGCCATAAACAAACTATACAATAGAAGGAGGAAGCTACTAAATGATAGAGCAAAATCCCAAAAAGGGAAGGCATCTATGATCAGTATTAGCAAAAAACTACGGGCACTCATAAAATCGTCTAAGGCCAGCTTCGAGAGAAAAAGTGCACAGGACACTAAGGATAACCACAAGGCTTTCTTTAGTTATGTTAGGAACCTGGGTGGGAATTCCCAGATATGCACAGAATTAGTCCAAAATGACAAAAAATACACAGAATCCACAGACATTGCTAACATCCTAGCTGACAGGTTCAGCGCAAACTCCCCCCCCTCCCCACCAAAAGGGCAAATATCTATCCCAGCAGAGTGCTGCCCTCTGACATCTCAGATGCTCAGGTAAGAGCCGCCCTCTCCAAAGCAAAAAACACAGCATCAATGGGACCAGACGGTGTCCCGGGCTGCATCCTACATGAACTCCAAGAAGAGCTAAACCCAAACATAAAACTACTGTTCAATCTCAGCCTTACTACAGGATATGTACCCAAGGAGTGGCATACAGCAACAGTGGTCCCTCTCCACAAAGGTGGTGCCTCAACGGATCCTGGAAACTATCACCCCATAAGCTTGACTAGCTTGGTCTGCAAAGCTATGGAAAGGATCATCATGGACCTCATAAATAAAGATATTGGGGACCTACAGACACTGGATCCTACCCAGTTCGGCTTTGTTAAGGGCAGATCCTGCCTCTTAAACCTGGTTGATTTCTTTAAAACAGTCACCAAGGCCATTGATGAGGGGAAGGTGGTCCACACAGCCTACCTGGACCTTGCAAAAGCCTTTGATAAAATACCCCACTCAGGCATTATAGATAAGCTCACCAGCTTAAATATAAACCCCTATGTCACTAGATGGGTTGCAAACTGGCTCAAGGACAGAACCCACATGGTTAGAATTGCTGGAGCCATGTCAGACTCCAAACCAGTTACAAGTGGCATCCAACAAGGCTCAGTCCTGGGACCTCTCTTGTTCGGTATATATTTCTCGGAGGTACAGGCCAACACGGAAGGACTGTGGCTGACCAAGTTCGCAGATGACTGCAAACTGGGCACCATAATCGATTCTCCAGCCGACACAAGCATCCTCCAAAAGGGCCTCATGGAAACAGACAACTGGTGCCAGAGCTATGGCCTCAATCTAAAAGCCAAAAAGTGTATAGTCATCCCCTTTGGCAAAAACAAAGTGCCCACAAATTACCATATAGGTGGTAATCCATTAAGTACAGAAGAAGTAATTAGGGACCTGGGGACCCAAGTTGATAGCAGTCTCTCATTTGACAACCACGTGGCCAAAGTGGTTAGAAAAACATTTTATATAGCCCACCTAATCATGAAGGGATTCACATCTAGATCAGGGGAAGTCATCATGCCTCTTTACTCATCCCTCATCAGGCCCATAATTGAGTACAATGCCCCTTTTGGGATGTACCTTACCAGACACCTGCAGCAACTGGAAAGACCCCAAAAGTACCTCACCAAGAGGATCAAAGGGCTCAAACAGATGCCATATGCTGCCCGGTTAAAGAAACTCCAGCTCTACTCAGTGGCATACTGCCTGTTCAGGGGCGATCTGTGCCTGACGTATAAAGCCATGTCCAACCCAGAATTAATGGACATGCTGCACCTCAGAAAATCCAAATCCCATCGAGCTACATGCTCGAGAGACTTGAACCTCAGCACTGAAATAAATAGGACATGCTGGAGGGACAGATTCATAACCCAGAGGCTCCCTTCACTCTGGAATAAAATCCCAGTCCAGGTTAGGCAGAGTCCCTCATTGACTCTCTTCAAGAGGAATCTTGATGAGTGGATGGGAGATCGTAGGTTTAACCCGGGTATCACTTCTGTGTCACTGATAGACAGAGGCACAGTATAGTAACCTCGAAAAATGGCATAGCAAAATTAATTTAAAATGGGTGGCGAAAGCCAAACACATTCTGGCTAGGCTTATAAATGCCCTAGGGAAGATAGCCTAGTATGAACCTATGAACCTATGTACCTATTTAGTAAGTAAACTTTGTGGATGTTTTATTTATTGGATGTTCCTGGTTAGGTACATGGTAAAGGAGACATTGTACTCAATAACAGGTCTGATGAATGAATGCCAAATACAGTGGAACAATGACCTCCTTGGACCAAGATGCCATACATTTGTTTATAAGTTTTACCAAATAAAATGATTTTCTCACTGCCATAGACATGAGTGTCAAAGGCTAGATTACTAATTATGAGACCCCTGTTATTGTCTATATTTATATAGTGTCAAAGTGAGCTGTATGTCGGATATGAGTTGTTGATGTTAGGTTGCATGGAGGACGAGGCACATTTTTAGGTTTAGGTTGATGCCAAGTCTTTGGACTCCTAGAGAGTTTTGCTAAATATTTTTTTTAATGGCGTAAACATAAGATAGCATAGAGTTTGTATTACATGGATGTTCCATAGGTACAGGTGGGATAAAAGAAAGTTAAACTCACTGCATGTAGCTGGATGAGAAAATGATGCTTCTCATTCAGTTGTTAAGTTAATTATTTACTCCTCTCCCAGATAGAGTCCTTTGAGTGCTGTAAAATTGTCTTAATGTTGAGCATAAGGCAATTCATATACTGCCTTAGGATTCCATACACTACAAAGTAGGCAATGGGGGAGTGAAATGTTTCCTTCCCATAATGACAAGCACGGCTAGATTTAAAGTTAATGAGGAATTAAACATGAGCAGGGCAAATATTACAGTTTTAGAAATTAGTTGGATTGGTATTATGTCCAGCATAAGCCTGCACTGCTCAGTATAACTGGTACTTGGGCTATGCAGCTCAGTGCAGCTTAGAGGAAGCATAAGTAACTCAGAGCAAGCATATTAGACAAAGAGGAAATAGAAAAGTAAATCATCTATGTTATAGGAAGGTACCTTTCCTATAGTATAATAGGAGAGAACTTGATTTGTATGTACCACCCTCTATGGAAATGCTACTATCAGAGTGCTGCACACAGTGCAGCTCTGCACAGTAAATAGAGCAGGAGAAAAGAAAATAGCCAATGACAACTGTGTGAAATCTGGAACCAAAGTGCTCTAAACCATGCAGAACATGTAGCAATAAGTCTAGCTCTTACTTAGATCATATAACAACTGATTCTAACATGGCTTTCACCACTGGCCAAGCAGATTTACTTGTGGCAGTGATTTAAATAGAATAGAGTTGTATTAAATGAAACAGAACAGCTCAAATAGCTAAACTACAACCAGCAATATAAGGTGAAGCACTATTAGTTGAGACAGAGTAAAATGATATAAAAAGTAAAGGCAATGCAAAAAACGTCAAGACAATTAAAACTGTATAAGACAGTAACAGGCAATGCAAAAATAGCTTAAACTGATATAATAATTCTTTAACTTAAGACAAGACAAAGAACAAGTACTTTCCAGTACTTTCCAGGATTTTCCCTCGCTTTTTAGATGCTGCAGGTAAATAAACAGTGAGGGTTTTTGGCTCAGTTCTCATCAGGCTCTTTATGAAGACCCACTATAAAGTCACACCAGCTACAGTAAAGAGTAATTAAAGTGAGAATGTTTGTTAAAAAAATGCCTGGATTGTACTTGCCATCACTGTAGAACTTCATCTAAAACTAATTCTTATTGAATTCCTTAATGGACCTTAGGGCCACAAAGTGTAGCTAGAATATTGTAAGAAACTCTGGTGATAGCAAGTTGGACATTGAGAAACTCTATGGCATGAAGCTGCTATGCCTGCTTTGATGCGAGTCTCTTCTGGATTAAGATTTAGAAACAGTTTTTATCTCCTTCCTAAATGTGTCTAAATGTGTGGAAGACATTGTAGCCCTGCACAACAATCATATTATAGCCCTTAATTTAAAACACATTTCATTCACTATGCAGACAGCTACTTTCTCCAAAGTAAAACAGGGTTTGCAGGGAGCTGGATTTCTGATTTAGGATCCAAGCATTGATCAGTAGGTCATTTATATTTTCCATTGCTTGCTTCATTATGTTGGTAGGTTTATCTGGTTGGTACTGACTAAAAAAGGCACTGTGGGAGTGGACGATGTTTTTGTCAATATTTGAAAGCCTAGATGGGACAGGTGCAGACCATCCCTGGTGAAACAGAGTGAACTGTTGAGCATATCCTCCCAGGCTGACAAATATTTTACCCCCTTCGAATGACACCAAAAGCTAAGTCAATTGTTGAAGACAATTATTTTTTGCTTATATTGAGGCATGATCAATGCTGCTCAATGCTAGGCTCACGCTTCCCTGGGACACATAATTCCTATTCTCCATCATGTTTATCTTGAAATAGTCCAAAGAAGTATAGCTCAAATTCTTTACAGCCACTTATACTTATACTTATATGTCAGAGTCATACTGGTACTTGCTGTTCAGATACTTACTGTTCTGTGATCTGATGAATACTGGCACCAGACAAGCAAATGACCTTCAACCTTTCCTTATTCAGACAGGTGAGTGGTGTATCAATGTCTTACAATGGATTCACATGACTAGAATATTTTGTTTGGTAGATGTCTGCCTTAAGGGCTTAATATCCATGACATTGGGCCCCTTAGTGCTATATGAGGCAGCAAGCTTTGAAGATTGTTTATGGGTGTACATAATGCTCTTTTTACTTTAGAGTGGTCTTTGTGGGCTGGGAAAGTAAAACTTTAGAACCTCTGCATATTATATATTACAGGTTTTTATATGTGCTGTGAGAAGGTATGTTTTGGAGAGAACTGCTAATGAACTTGATATTAGTGTTGTCTGTGTGTAAGATTTTAGCCAGTGTTGAGGTGGTAATCAGATAGCATGTGACAGTTCCTTCCTTGTCTCAAGATACTAATCTCAATCAGGCTCTGTGAGGGCAAGTAGGCTGGTACTTGCTGGGGTAGACAGGTTTTATTCTTGGATGATGATGCCTGCTGTGTTAGGTAGTTTGAGATGACTACTTCTGGGGAGCTACCTTAGTTATCTTGGACTGAGGGGAATACTATACTTGGCATGCCTTACTGCAGCTTAGAGCATCTTATTTATGTTCAGTGTAGCTCACAGAAACAAAGACAAGAGATGGGAATAAACTTTGTAGTTCTACAGTTCTTAATCATTAGGTTGTCCTACCTACTGAAATTAGCAATTCCACATTATCAGATGTCAAAAACTAAAATGAAGGAGCTGCTACGGGTGAGCTCCATATATATATATATATATATATATATATATATATATATATATATATATATACACACATGTATGTATACATGGGTCACCTTCAAAACACTGAAACTCAAAACATTGAGACAATAACATCAAAAACCCAAAACATTGAAAATTCATAGCATCGAATTTCATAACATTGAAAATGTATAATATCGAGTAGTGTATTATCAAACATGTAAATGTTATAGTTTAATCTGTTAATCTTGTGGTATCACAATAAGATGTTGTAGTGTTGTAGTTTTATTTATATAGCATAGGAATTTATACTATTTATATAGTGTTTATTTTGCTAATCTGTATGTGTTTTAGGCCATACTGGTAAGTGATTTAGACATTATGTTTACATTCTTTATGGTGATCATGATACAGTGGGGTTAGGAAATAACTTTTTTCCACTATAGTGCAAACTCAGAGTTGGTATATTTAATTTAGGGAGGGTGTGGGGGGAAGAGCCTGGGTTTTCGATGTTATGAGATTGAGATGTTTTGAAGGGGACCCGTATACATATATATGCATATATAGACAGATATAGAGATATACATTGATATAGAAAGATATACATATACATACATACATATAGGTGCACCTGAAATGATCTCAACAATCTAAAATTGACAATAAAATGTCAAAACTAAAACGCTGACAAAATTGAAGTTATACTATTGGAAGATGTATACTTTATCCCCACTGTTTTGTGACCTCAAAGTTGGTATATGTTATTGGCATGGGGTGGGGTGGGGTGGGGTGGTGGAGGAAGGAAGGGGTTCTGCACAGAACAGTCCATTTAACATTATAATTACTCATGGCTGAAAAGGGACAAAATGGGACCATCCACTTACCTGGTTAAAAATTATGCATAAAGTAATTGTAAATTAAAGTCTGTATTGCTGACTGGATCTGGACTGTAAAACATGATTATGCTGAATAATGTTTATTTGTGGTCCCAAGGACAATGGTAAATATAACACATATGCACAATTGAAAGTGGTCACTCAAGAATCATCAGTACTAAAAAAGAAAAAAAAAGAACAGACAGAGGATGTTGTAAATAAAAAAAAAAGTGGAAGAACTGGCATATATACATGAATGGACATCTTTTGTCAGACAAAATCTGGAATTTCTGGGCCATGGCTGAAAAGGGTTCATGAAGTATCAGATCAGTGCCATGGCAAACAAAATACAAATTCAAATATTAGTGATTGTCATTTAACCTATACGATTCAAGATTATCTTTTGCAGGGCGTAAATGTGTGTTTGTGCGCATGCACACACACATACACACACACACACCCACACACACACACACACACACACACACACACACACACACACACACACACACATATATACGTATATCTATATATATCTATCTATCTATATGTTCATACATGTATATGCATAGAGCTATGTGAATGTTGTCTATTTTGCAATGTGCCCTGTACCTTATTGTGAATATTTAGGCACACGCACCACACACACACACACACACACACACACACACACACACACACACACACACACACACACTTATAGATGGCAATGATAAAGTAGGTAAGGTATTCTCTATTATCAGAAAAAAATATAGGCTTTCATCAGCTATGAGGTGTTTTTTCTTCAGAAATGGTAGGCCAATAAAAATGTAGTTACCATAACAATCATATAGTCTAAGAAGTTGCTGAAATTAGCTATGGACTAAAGCTTTCTTATGTTTTTCTTTTTCTAAACAATAAGGATAAATGACACTTTTTTTATTAATACATATAAATAATACAGGAAATATGTACCTTAATTTGAGACACAAATCAGCCATTTTTATGTATAAAACTGATAAATTCCATTTGTAGAAGCTGGGAAAGATAGAAATAGTTTGTATTGTTTTGTTGTTAGTATCCAGATTTTTAAACCACAGAAAATATGCTTTTGAATTCTAATATGTGTGTGGTTTCCTTGAACTTCCTTCCTGACCTGTGCTTTGAGGACATAATCTAAATATGTCAGCTTTCAAAATCAAGAGTTGGCAGCTGTAACAAATACATGGATTGTAACTGGGTGATTGATTTGGTTTTTCAAAATGATTTTCATCCAAACTAAATGCACCATATTTTGAACTTCAAGGCACTGGAGAAGAAATGAGTTTCTCTGTAAATACGTGTGAAATGAAATGTGAGCTGTGAATGACCCAGTTCTGCAAAATCCTTTTCATCAGTCTACTGGCCCTGAATAGAAACTGGAAAAATGAATCGTTTTTGATCAGATTCTGACTGCTACCTGTATTAAAAGGATTGCAAGGGTCTTTAGGAAAAGTAAATATAAAAGAAGTTTCATCTGTTAAATATATCCATTCAGTTTGCTTTTGCATTAGTAGGCCCATTTATAGCAACTGTAAGTGCCAATAGCATTGCAATTGTATGCAAAACAACCAGCAAATATTGAAATGGGAATCCTACGCATGCAGACCTATATGCAGATGTATAGCTTTTATTATCTCAGTCAGATAGCTAGGAATTTAACAATTGCGTTCAATTTCTACTTCTAAAAAGATGAGCAATTAATCGCTTATGTTTTGAATCAAAATATAACTTTATATATTTTTGAATGATTGAAGCTGCTGTACAATAAAAAAAGAGAACAAAATAAAGGTCACCTCTTGCCTCTGCTCCCTCACTCTTTTAAATGCACATAGATGGCAGCAGGCCAGTAATGTTAAGTCACAGTAAGTTGGCTGATACTACTGAATGCTTTAGTTTGCACTAAAACTGCTAAGAATAATGGTCTTAGAATAGGAGTTCTTTGTAAATAATACTGCATCTTAAAACAGCTTATTCAAACCAAGTACAGTCATACAGCAAATGTCAAATAATAATTCATATTTTGAATGTAAACATATTCTTAAATGTGTCTGTAAAGTATGAAAATATTGACTTGACATAATGCACAATTTGCTGTTAGTTGAATTTGAGTCATGATGCATTGGAATTTAGCTTTTTCTGTATTTTATCTAAATTATTTAACTCTGCATGACTTGTACAATTTTAAAACTCCATTTCCAATTGTTGTGCCTACCACACTTCTACATTAACTATTAAATTACATAAATTTGTCAATCAGATAGTTTACTTGTCCGAGTTTATAAATCATAAATTACCATCCTTTCTAAAAGTGTTATATACAGCAGTCGTCTTTTCCAGTGACTTCAGTTATAGTTAATAATTTGATTTAGGATGCCTGTGATCAGTTCTATATTGTGGGCCTTTCAATCTTTCATTATATTATGCCTCCAACAGGCTGTTTCCTCCCATTGTTATGGAGCAGAGATGAATTATCTTAGTATAGACCTTCACCAAAGTAATGCCTCAATAATACTTACCTGACATGACACTATCTCACAGCACTGAGTCTAACAACTCCTCAGTTTCTCCTTTGCAGACTAGTCCTTGCCATCCTGTATCCAAGCACATTGCTAGTGAAATAATTGAGACTTGAAAGAAAAGAGTAAATGCAGAAATATAAGTGACACATTATTTAATTGATACAATAAATGAGTTTAGCAACATTTGACATTGCATTGTGAAATCTTTTCCTGTATCTGCAACAACATTCAAAGTATCCAACCTTAAAAATTAAAATAATTTGCTGTAACAATGAAGTGATTTGCCAGCTAGAACTCTACCCATGTTCTTACCCTTTAAACCTCACTCAGTCCACTACATACATCTACTAAATGGAAGCAACATCCATCCATCCATCCATCCATCCATCCATCCATCCATCCATCCATCCATCCATCCACTACCTGTTTTCCTATTTTGTACATGGGCTCTAGTTGTCACTTGAGCAGTGACAATCATCTAGAGCCAAGGTTCACAGCACCCAATGGCAGCATGATAAACTTTAATTTACTTTATAGTTAACAACTGAAATAAATTGCACTACAAATAGGATGATACCATTATTGTCTTTTCCACTGTTGAGTACTCTGTACTAGAAGCCAGGTTCAATAGCATTGCTATTTCAATCTTAGGACACGACTGGATTGGAAATACTTGAGTAACAGATTAAATTGGATAGAATAAGGCTCCAAACTTCTAATTCATCAATTAATTACTTTGGAAATGACTAAAAGACCAAATATAATCATTGTGACTACTTAAATATTTCTTTCATCTTATCATATGATGTTCTATTAAATGTGCCAATAAAATAAAATAATATCATGCAGGTAGCTTTGAAAATACTGAATGTTGACACAAAAAGTAAGGATATCTAGCACAGTGTAACATGATGATGTTTTGGATTTGTTGGGGTATTTTTGGAGCCATTCCACTTATTTTTGAGGTGTAGGAGATCAAGACAGGTTTGCTTAGACATAGATTAAAGCATAGAAGTCTGCAAGACACAGTGTTTAGGGAGAAAAGCTTGAGCAAGTGTTGGCAGCTGAGGCTCTTGGGTCTTTCCAGAAGCAGAGTTTGATTACAAATATAGATACTAAAAGAGATATTATATTATATAATCTGTCTGATCATAACAGAGTAAAAAGGAAGGAAGACTTATTTTGACCTGGATGAGACACTTTTACCAATTAATTGGGTTACATAGAAGGATGTCTTGACTACTGCTGTCACATAGTGCTCAAAGGATGTGATGCTCTCTATATAGGTGTAAAAACTGATAGGTTTATCAGTCTGCAGTGGAGTGTTGCCTATACTATAAAGTGCTGTTGAGATTTGTTAACATAAGTATGATGATACTGCATTTCTTTTCACTTAATTTAAGCTTGTTTTTAATACACCACGAAATTGCATAGTTCAGACCATGATCTAGCAAAATGGTATAATTTGATTAGTGAAGGGCAATATTCAACTGCAGTCACTGGCAAACTTATTTAGATGTACGACTTTGTCAATGTTTGCAGATCTGAGAAGCTGATGACAAACAGAGAGGTCCCGGTAGTGAGTCCTGATAATGCCACTAGTCACCTTTTTTGCCTTCTTACAAGACATTTATTACTTTAACTGTGTGGGTTTCATCTATCAGCCCAGTTTTAACCATCTTACAGAACAAGTATCTCCATTTATGTTTTAATTTAATTTATAGTTCCAGAATGGACAATAATGTAAAATGCGCTGGCCATTTCCATGTATGTTGTATAGGCAGTGTGGCTGTTAGCCTCTTCCTTACTGACTTTCTCAATGATCATATTGTAAATTTGGAGCAACAAGAACTTTATATTGCAATATCTAATATGTATAATGCAATGTTAACAAATGGAGCTTTTCTCCCCGGGCCTCTACTGAAAATGGGCATTACCCGAGGTGAACTCTCCAAGTAAGCAAAGACGGATAAATAAATAAAAATATATTTATTAATGCTTATGAAGCCAAATATGATATACTTCATGACTTTGTAAATGAGATTTAGTAGGTTGATGGGTAGAGACTTCCTGGCATCTGAGATGGGTCTGTCTTTATGGACTGGCATAGTGATAACCATTGACTATACGTCGGGAATATAACTTGTGTCTATTAAGTTGAACCATTTTAGGAGGTAGTTCAGAGATAACATGTTTGTTAATGGTACTTAATAAATAGCTATGTTATTTATTTATTTGTTCTCATTCTGTTTCATTCTTTTTGACTATCCCAGTGCCCCTGTCCATTGAATTGTCTGCCAGCCTGAGCTATTGCCCTTGGACTACCTGTGTTCTAAGACTAATGCCAGCTGGAAAATAAATGCATCCTGTGGGAGGGGTCATGTCATTGTTTGTTTTCACCAAAGGTTTTTATTTCATTGATGACCTCCCATTTGATCTCCTTCCTTCCCTTGAATTCACTTGTAACATCCAAGGGCTACTCCCACCTACGGACCACACATCCGTACAGGGAATGCCTAGACAAATGTCCTCTCTTCCAGGATGGGCACACCCATCCCTCCCTGCTAGCATCTCACATGCCAGAGGCACTAGTTGAACCCTGGTCAACTTAGATGCAGTGAGAGATTTATACTTCTATGCTATGGTGCTGGACGAGCCAGATATATTATTGGAGGCCACATATGTGGTATTTTTAGCTTTAGAGAGAATAGTTTGAACAGAATCCTTAATGATCCTGGAAGAAGAAAGGGACTCAAAAATGTGTGGAATTTTAATGACAGTTTCTAATGTGAACTTGGAAAAAAAGCATATCTGTAAATATTTTAACCATATATTTAGAGTCTTACTGGATAATGCTATTATTAATTAATTCAGAGTATTGCTGTTATTTCATATCAATTATGTAGTTAAAGAAGACTTTTTGAGTATCTGTAGTTTCAGATGTTAATCTTATTTCACATTGTGCTTTTAACATCATGTTAGATTCAAATTTTTGCTGATCTTTTTGAAAATAGCGTTTATTTCAATCATATTTTAATTTATCACAGGCCTTACTTAATATTTTCTTTTAATATGAAGATTATTAATTCTGACATTCCACCACTGTGGTTTATTATTACATTCCACAATATATGTTTGCTCAGATTGGGGCCACTTGATTTATGCTATTTGGAAAATATGAGTAAAATGTACTAGTTAAGTACTAGATATTTTGCTGTTGAATTTTGAGATTTCAGAATATAGTTTTAGTAAGTCTGTCTCTTTAAAGTCAATGAATTCAAATGTGTTATGGTGGGTTTAAATGTCATGAGCCATGATCAGATCTGACAAGAGATGTTGAGTAGATTTCTGGTGTAAAGGACATAACACTGTTGATTTGCCACCCACAACCTTTAACATCAACATGGATAGACTTCTAGTTGCCAGAACTTCATGTATCAATGCCTCAGGCCTTTAAGCTTGTCTTTACATATGGGTTACAAATGCATCATACCTGTAAACCTAAACATGCAGATGCCCGTTAAAAGCAAGCCATTTGCAAGAAGTACAACAGGTATGCCATTCATTGTTTGCTGTGCTTGTGCACTGTCTCTGAGTATGGCTGCATGCTAAGCTATTCATTATGCTGTGCACTGTGCAGTCATATACACTGGCATGGAAGTCGATTAATGCAACTTGTATTTTGTCTTGCTACACCCACCTTGGGGCAGTCACAGGAAGGGAGCTCCTTTGTGACTGCAGTATGCATTTGTCACTCTCTTTATTCTTTTATTGCATATGTCTGGCCAGCTATAGTAATGACCAGCAATGGTACAAATCAACAGCACTGCTCATGATCTTTGAAACAGCTGCTCTTCCATGTTTTTCTGTCGCTTTTTTGTTAACCTGGATGTCTGTTTCAAGGGCATGATTAACAGTGTGCTCAAGTGTCCTAATGCTATTGTGTAATGATACCAAAATGCCCATGAGACTCTACCGAAAGTACAGCACTTCTTTGTCATCACCTCAGACAGCAGAGAATCAGGCACACATGCATTATATTTAGGCACAATGTCACATCTGTATTTTGAAAGAATAGTCACATTATTAATGAAAACATTGTAAACTGACTTGGAGCACCATAATAAAACACACCCAAGGTACCACTGACAGCCACATTAGGCAACAGTGCCAGTAGTACATGCTTCTCAGCAATCACTATAACAATAGGAGACATGAGTGCACCATCACACACACAGCTGCAGTCACGTGTTGCTGTCATTAAAAATGTCTCCAGTGCTAATGATGCCATAATATCATTCAGCTATCTCTCTCCTATGGCTACTGAACACATTACCTCAGTCACCACTCCTGTCCTTTTGTCCTGCCTCTCACTGTTTACACCTTACTAGAAAACTAGACTCCCCCCATGGGCCATACTTCACTGAGGAGTGCTCAATTCTCCTTCTGAATAAAACTTAATCTTAGTCTCCTTCCTCATTCATTGATTTATAGATTCATAGACTGTTACTAGGCTTAACTACCCATGGGCCTTTCTAAGACCAACCAAGTTTTCCCAAATTAATAATGATATCCTGTATCCAAATAGGGCAGTGAAGGCCAATCATTTATAAGCTACCTCTGACCATAAGAGACATAGGCGCCAGGCCCAGTGTAAATTTCCTATTCACCATCCACTGGTCTGGGTTGTGCTTAAGCTGGGTAAAGACTGGGAGTGTGTACCATTTTGTCCTTGTCAATAGCTTTGGAGACTTTCTTGAAAAAGTCCATCAGGTTGAGTAGGCACAGTCTGTCTTTTTGGACTGAGCGTCCAAAAGTTTCTATGTTTTTGTTTTTTTTTTATAATATTCATGATAATTATTTCTGTGACTTTACAAATGCAACTAGTCAGACTTATGGGTCTGTAGTTACCTGGGTCAATAGATGGCCCACCTTTTGGCAGAGGGATAACTGTTGCAGTCCTCAATTTGCTAGGCAGGAAGCTAGTTAGCAGGTTAAGGTTGAACAATTAATTTAGAGGGCTCATTAGGTCATGCTTCCTGTAATTCACGAGGTATACTATCTAGGCATAAGCAGTATTAGAGAGCACTGAAGTACTGTTCACTAGTGCTAGGTTATTGAGGGAGTACAGTTGAGGATATCTTTTGAGAGGTGTCTGGGGGGAGTGGGTGGAAACTGAAGCTACATTTAAAAGCCAGTCGGTTTGCCCTATCATATATCTCCATATACATGGATTCATTTGCAATTACTTCAGCAGCCGGTTGTGTATTACCTTTAAAGTTGCAGATCTAGCTGAAGAAAGTCTTGTGGTTGTTCTTTGCCCAAGAGGCAATCGTATACCTCAGATTTCATGGTTTGGGAGTTTATAAGACCCCCCCCTAAGTTGCTTATTTAATTTTATGATGGGTTTTTTGCCTTGTTTGGTACTACACTTCCTAACTTTGGTCACACTTTTTTGCCTTTTGTTATGCAGCTTGTTGTCCCTAGTCCTTTGCTTATTTCAGATGGGCACAGCTGACTCATTCAAATGTGTTATGGTGGGTTTCAATGCAGCTGTTTACATGATGGTATATGGTCTCTGTGAGTAATTCTGCATGGGCAGTGGGGGGGGGGGGGTTGAAATTTTATCAGACTATCACTCAATAATAGGAGATTTGCTTTGCTATAATTCCTAAATGTTGGAGGGTTAAACGGAGCCATGGGTTTTAGTTTAATTTCAAAGGATACTGCTTTATGATCTGATGTGTCACACTAGTGAGTGCAAAATTCCCCCATGTTTGTGAGGATAAGTTTGAAAATGTCAGTGCCCGCAGTGGGTGTAGACTAGCTAGTCCAAAGTGGTTGCATTGAGAATGTCTAGGAATCTCTGGGCCTGTGGACTGGAAGTTGTCTTTGTTTCCCAGATTACAATGGAATAGTTGAAGTCACCCAGGAGTTTAGTGTTGGGTTCAATGCAGAGCTTTTCTGGTTCATTTATCTATGTGGTATGGGTGTCCAGGGTCATAGAAGAGGGACAATACCTTACAATGATTTGGACAGATTTCACACTGAATCACTTCAATTGATTTCACTTAGTCTGTAGGACTATACACTGATACCCCTCAAGTTACAATGCTTCTCGAAGAACCTAGCTATTCTGCAAATTATCATTTCTTCCCCCAGTTATCAGAAATCTCATCCTTTCAGACAATACCCAATGCTGATTTCCAAAATTGAGGATGAGGGGGCACAGGGTAATCAGTAAATGGAAAGTGTCATCCTATGACACAACTTTCACTTCACCAACATGCTTCAGTTTTATAGCTGCAGTACCACCACCTCTGCATCTATCTACCATCCTAATCACCTCTACCTTTGGTTGTTTTCAAAGTGCCAAGATGTTAAATCATTGCAAATTAAGTTAGCTGGTTTCCCTTTACCTGCTATGACAATTTACTCTTTTCTAAGACAGAATCATGAAATCTGATTCAGACCTGCTGTATTCTTCCTATCTGCATTCCAATGCATGCCAAAGGTCAAATTTGCCAAAGACAACATCATAGGCAAACAGCAGAAGTTGCACTCTTATGTCTTTAAACTTGATACTCCACAAAACATATCTATGCCTTTATAGTCTGTCTATGAAAATTACAAACAAAGTGGTGGCAAGATACACCCTTGGTGGAGTTCTACATCCATACTGAGTATAGTCAACTTAAAGGCAAGAATGTAGACATGAATTCTATTCCTCACATACAGGGAACAAATTATGTGCAGCAGTGGGTCTATGACACATTCATCTGCATACTTTCTATGGCACATGGTTTTTCATAGGTTCATAGGGAGGCACTAAGCTGTTGGCCCTAGGGCCTATATAAGCCTAGCCAAGAAGGTACCCTGGCTTTTGCCACCCAAGAAAATTATTTTTCTGTGCCACTGTCGAGCATAGCCACAGAGATGATCCCCGGGGTGAATTTGCTATTTCCCATCCAATCATCAAGATTTTTCTTGAAGAGTGCTAATGAGGAGCTTTGTTTGATACAGATAGGTAGTTTGTTCCAGAGTATGGGAAGTCTCTGGGACAGGAATCTACCCCTCCAGCATGTTCTGTTTATTGTGGTGACAAGGTTTAGATCCCTAGAGTGTGTAGCACACAGGGATTGGGATTTCTTTAAGTGGAGCATGTCCAAAAGCTCTGGGTTTGACATAGCTTTGTATGTTAGGCAGAGATCGCCTCTGAGTAGGTGATATGCGATGGAGTAAAGCTGGAGATTTTTGAGACGGTCTGCATAGGGTATCTGTTTGAGGCCAATAATCCTCTTTGTGAGGTATTTCTGTGGTCTTTCCAGTTGTTGTAGATGTTTTTTGAGGTACATACCAAAAGGGACATTGCACTCTATAATGGGTCTCATGAGTGACGAGTAGAGGGGAACAATGACCTCTTTTTTCCTGGATGAGAAACCTTTTGTGATGAGGTGTGCCACATAGAAGGATTTCCTGACTACTTTGGTGATGTGATTATCAAAGGAGAGACTACTGTCCTCCTGTGTCCCAAGGTCTCTTATCACACTTTCGGTGTTAAGTTTACTACCACCTATGTGGTAGTTCATGGGTACAGAGTTTTTACCAAAGGGGATGACAATGCACTTTTTGTCACTGAGTTTGAGGCCATGGCTTTGACACCAAGCATCTGTCTCATTGAGGCCCTTTTGTAGGATGTCCACATCGTTAGGAGTTTTGATTATTGCTTCTAGTTTGCAATCATCTGCGAACTTCATTAGCCAAAGACCTTCTGTGTTAGCCTGTACTTCAGAGAAGTAGATACCAAACAGGAGAGGACCCAGGATTGAACCCTGTGGTACTCCACTTGTCACTGGTCTGAACTCAGAGTTGGAGTCTGCTACTTTCACAGTGTGGGTTCTATCAGTGAGCCAGTTGGCAGCCTATCTTGTGACATAGGGATTTATACCTAGTTTAGTGAGTTTATCTATAATTCCAGAGTGGGGGATGGTGTCGAAAGCCTTGGCAAGATCTAGATAGGCTGTGTGAACCACTTTACCCTCGACTACGGCTTTTGTGACTGCTTCAATGAAGTCTATCAGGTTTAGGAGACATGATCTGCCTTTTACAAACCCGAACTGGGTGGGGTCCAGACTTTGAAGATTACCAATGTGTTTGTTTACAAAGTCCCATGATGATTTGTTCCATGGCCTTGCAGACCAGGCTCTTCAGGATAATGGGGCGGTAGTTCCCGGTGTCCGTGGTGGCTCCCCATTTGTGGAGTGGGATAACCGTCGCTGTGTGCCATTCAGTGGGCACAAAGCCTGAGGTGAGGCTATGATTAAACATGGTACTTAGGTGGGGTGCCAGTTAGCTCTGTAGTTCATGTAGAATGTAACCTGGGATGTTGTCAGGTCCCATGGATGCTGTGTTCTTGGCGTTGGAGAGTGTGTTTTTTACCTGTGCAGCCATGATTACAGGAACGTTGCATTCTTCCAGTATAGAGATGGGCCCTTTAGGGGGTGAGATGCGGATAAAGTTAGCACTGAACTTATCTGCCAGAATGTTGGCAATATCAGTTGGTTCTGTATATTTAGTGCCATTGTGCTGTAACTCAGAGCAGATCAGAGTGTTGCCATTGAGATTTTTGACATAGCTATAGAATGCTTTATGGTTGTCTTTAGAATCAGTGGCAATTTTGTTTTCATAACTAGCTTTGGAGGATTTTATGAGGGATCTCAGCTTCTTAATGAGGCTGACCAGGGAGTTTCTCCAATCATGGGATTTTACTCTTTTTTGCAACAGTTTCTTTATTCTGTTGTAGAGTTTGTTTATGGCAGAGGACCACCAGATTGGCTTTGTTTTTTTGGAAGATAGCATTTTAGTTCTGTTAGGGATAGCACAATCTATGCACTCATGTAAGTGCTTATAAAGTACAATTGTGTAGGATTCAGCAGTTCAACCTCTATTGTCCGTCTGCATGAGTGTCGTGAAGTTTGCCACTTCTGTCTTAAGAAGCGTGAAGTTGGCTTTGGAGAAATTATTTACTGTAGTTTCCCTAATGGGGGGTGGGGACGGGATGTGGATGTCTAGGGTGATTAGCTTGTGGTCAGATCTGACCAATGAGGAATTGACCTTTGTTGTGGAACACCGGTCACCCATGTTGGTAATGACCAGGTCTAGGATATTGCTGCCCTTGGTGGGGATGTGGATAAGGTGATCCAAGGCATTGGAATTTATGAATTCCAGAAAACGTTGAGCAAAAGAGTTGGTACATGAGTAGTTTTCACAATTAATGGTAGGGTAGTTGAAATCACCCATTATTAGGGTGTTGGGTTGTACCCAAATATTTTCCAGTGTATCTAGAAATGAGGAGTGACAAACTGGGGCATGGTGGGGGATCTGTAGCAAGCTACAATTTGGATTGCGTTCTTGCCCAGAGTTAGTTGCACTTGGATAATCTCTGATACATTATGCTGAGCAACTAGCCTGGAGGTGTGGGTATCCTTAATATATATGGACATGCCTCTGCCTTTAGTGTTTCAGTCCGGGTTAGGTGGCCAAAAGGTGTGGTATGAATTATATTCAAAATACGAAAACCCAAAAAGAAAATACACCAAAAATCCTAGGTGACCGGAAATAAGCAGCCCAAAAGTGACAGATAACTTTTTATTCTTTAGTAAATTCTGGTACCCCGGCCTTCGCCTTCACAAGGAATGGAAGGAGAAGGCCGAGGTACCAGAATTTACTAAAGAATAAAAAGTTATCTATCGCTTTTGGGCTGCTTATTTCCGGTCACCTAGTGTTTTTGGTGGTATGAATTATAGCCTGGTAATGTAGGGGTGCTCTTTGGAGCCTTGAACCAGGTCTCTGACACTGCACAGATGTCAATGTTATCTATTTTAAGGAGTGCCTTGAGTGAGTGCATTTTGAGGTTTAGACTTCTAACATTAAGTAGCATTACCCTCAGATTTTTCTTGCCTGTACCTGTTATGTTGGTGAATTTGTCATTTGGACCTTGCCTAAAAAAGGCACTATAGGGGTGGCAAGAGCCTTAGCAAGTATCTGGAATCCCAAGGGTGACATGTGCAGGCCATCTCTGGCAAAGCATCGTGGTCTGTCGATCATGTCATCTCAGGCAGACAGATATTGGATACCCTTAGAATGACACCAGAAGCTAGACCTAATTGTTGAAGTCAATCATTTTGTCCTTGTACTGTGGTATCATTCTGGGTGATGGCAGGATGCTACTCAGGGCTAGGGTTATACCTGCCTGGGCTACAAGATCAGAGAGCTCCTCTACGTCTCTTTTCATGTAGTCCAGTGAGGTATGTCTCAGGTCATTCACACCAACATGGACAATGGCAGAGTCATATTTGTACTTGTTGTGGAGTGACCTGAGTGCATGTGTTATGTGGCAGATCCTGGCACCTGACAGGCAGCTGACAGTAACTTTCTCCTTGTTTGGCCTGGTGAGTGGAACATCAGTGTGCCTGACTATAGAGTCACCTATGACTAGAGTGTTGGGTACGTTGTTATACCTTATGGACTGTGGTTGAGTGGCACACTGAGTTTGTGGGCTATGTGTAATTTGGGTTGTGTTGAGGGGGTGGAGGTTGCGTGTGTTTCTGCTTTAGAGGGCTCTGTTGCTTGGGCAGATTTTCATTGAGAGCCTCCTTGAATGTAGGTGTGTGTTTTGTGTTTCTATGTGTGTGTTTTGGTGGTGTATGTTTTGAGGGACTATGTGATGAGTGTGGTGTGGTGCAAGTGTTTATCTTCTCCTCTTGCCTGTCTAGTCCAGTCTTGGGTGAAGAGATCTTTGCTTCCAGTTTGGCTATATAAGTGCGTCTCTCATAGGTTATAGTGTTGGTCGGTAGGAGGAGAGAGTTGTCTGTGTACATCAGGCAATTGCTACATTGCCCCAAGATGCCCATATTCATCAGGTATACAGGAGAAAACACCGGGAGCTGACCCTTAGACATGCCTGGATAGGTGCTTATTTATTAAGTACTAAAAACTGTTTTCCTCTAGATAAGTGAGGAAAGTTGAGTGCTGTAGTAATTAGTAGCTTATTTAGTGCTTACAATGAATTCTGAACAAATGCTGAGTTCAAAGAAACAGATTTGAGTGCTAAGACTAAAAAACTGACAAGTCCTAAGGGAAAATTTGGAGAGCAGATTTTTTTGGCGCCGGGAATAGATTAAACCTAACTAAGCAGCAATGCATAAAGTGTATTTTTTTTATGACAGTAGCAAACTGATTTAAACAAATTAACCAATTAACCAATAAGAGCTAAAAACTGAGCTCCATTCCAGCAGTCTTCGATCAGACAAGTTCTAACTGCACACTCCTGCCACTAGGGTTCAGGGGAACCTTCTGCAAAAAAAGATGGCCTTGATTAGTGCTCAAGTTATACAAAAAAAGCTAGATTCAGCATGTCTGAATCTAGTCTATGCTACAGAAAACAAGGTGTACCAATTTCAGAAAGAAACAGTTCAAATAAGCAGGCACAATAAGCCTCTAACCAGAAACTCCCAGCTCAGATGGGCAGAATCTACCCGCCTAGTCAAGACATTTTTGTCAAACTTCAATGACCTCTACAATGCCTTTTCAAGGATAAAGAGCTGATCCAATGTTCAGTGGCCTGAAGATAATGACTTACATGTTAACCTATTGATGACATTTCTTTCTCAGCAGGTAAAGTCTCCTTTCCAGCACAATGGCATGTGGTTTTCCAAAGAAACTCAAGTTTGTGACCTTTGTGTACATGGACCATACTGCTCTGCTCCTATTTTGGATACTAGGAACTATTCCTTCAATGTGATAGTTCAGAGGTACAGTACCAGACTTCTACACAACACTTAAATACCAGTGATGACCACCATTCTATGGCCTGCAGAAGAAATAAGGTCACACTGTCATTTACTGGTACAATCGTCAAATGGTCCACACACAACCAAGGGCTTATGAATATCGCTATACTTGCTCTGGATCTTTCCTGTGAGTCTCTTTTCGAGTACTAGAGAGAATACCAACAATCAGTAAGTATTGATGTCCATCATATTGATCACTGCTGTACGATGGGGTCATACACAATCAAGGATATAACAGTCACCCAACATCCAAAGATTCAGGGCACCTTCCACATACCTAGACCATCAGTCAGCTCAAGCTAAGCTGAATGAAAATACAGCTTTGGGTCCCAAGCCTTTCAGAGCTTTCCTGCCATTGAAGAGAGCTCTCTTTTGTGGACTTTTGAGGAATGATGGTCAGTTTGTGCTGTTCTTTTGTTGGGCAGATAAGTTTCCTTTGTGAAAAAACGTACACTTTAAAGAAAAAAAAATGATTGTATTATTGTACTTTCCTGTATAGGAAAGTTATTTTTAAGAAGTAGTTTCTGTTTTAATTGCCTGTCTTGAGACTTAAATGTACTTTTAAACAGCAGCACACTTTATTACTGTCAGTTTTAAAGTTATTTAAAGTAATTGAAAACCATTCTTTCTGTTGAGAAATTGTGTTTAGTTTACATTTTAGGGCTGACAAACTATCTTAAAGTTCCTTTTTTCTGTGTTTTTGTGCTAAAGAAATCACTTTTAAAGAGTTTAGTTTTTTACTTGCTTTTGCTGCTTTATTTCCTTAGGAAAGAGGCACCATTTTGGGGCTTGAACATGAAACAAAACTACCAGTACCACAGCTGGTCCTTCTTCCAATCATAAAAAGAAAAAAAATTAAGCAAATAGCTTTAATCACCACAGCAGGCTAGCAATTTATCTCAGCCCCAGGTCGTTTACTCTGCTGTTGCCTTAGCTTATTCCTACACCACTCATCTCTTACCCTGGATCCCTCTGATGTAGCACCTACAGCCATTATGTACCAGGGAGTTAGCCATATCCTCTCCAGTTGTTGGGGTCTGCTCAGTTGGGAAGGTAGATCTACTCTATTGGTCCTGTGGGAGTGAACAGAGAGGACTTCCTTCTTTGGTCAGAATGTAATGCACATTCTTGGGAAGCTGCTGTTGCCATTAATAACACTGTTGGCCCCATCTTCCTGTCAAAAAGAAACAGAAAAATAAATGTATCTACTCCAACTTACATTTACTTAGAAAGGAGTATTTTACAGTGTCTGGTTCAGGGTTTAATTCAGGCTGGTGATCCTTCCTGTGAGGTGGTTTCAAGTAAAAGAAAGAAAAATACTTTTTTTCCAGATTCTGGATCTGAACTGGAGATTGAAGGGACAGATACAGCATTCTCTCCTCTTTTTTTTCATTCAAACTCAGAGGAGAGCTCAGGTTCTGATTCTCCCTGTGGAAGGTTATCTTTCTCTGAGACTATTTCCAGAATGTGCCGGTGTTTTCCATGGGAAAATATAAGCTGTTACAGGAGGAGTTCTGTCAGCTCCAGAGGATATGTGTGCCACTGTCTGCAATTTTCCTGATAGTCAGCCCTCTGCCCCTAAAAAGGTAGATAACATGTATAAAGTTCTTCAGTTTTATAAGTTTTATGCACTCACCCCAAACCTGACCCAGCTATAGATTTTGCTAATCCTACTGCTGATAAACATTTGATTAATTCTAATCCCAGTCTTTCTGATTAGAATGGGGAGATTTTTAATAAGTATGGGGGAAAAGTGAATGCTTCTGCAGCTTTGATTTTTAGAATTTTGAATTGTCAGGAGCATACATTAAAGTGTATTCTGACTGTGTAAAAGTATGAAAACATTTTATCTGCTGTTTCTTCTTGTGATGAAAAAATATGCTTTCAAAAATATAGTTTCTTAAATTTCACAGGTCACAACTCATTGTTTTCAGAATGAGTATGACTCATTTTATATTTCTGGTATTGTTGTGAAGAAGTTTACCTGGCTGCATTCTTACAACCTCCCAGTGAATACAAAAATGAGATTTTAAAGTATCCTTTGATAGAGATTTAGTTTTTGTTTGCTCTGCTGAAGAGGTTTTCAAAAAGTGCGATGAAAGGATAAGTTGATAACAGTTGATACAGGGAATCTCTAAGATTTTGCAGCTCAACTTTTCCATATTTTAACAGGGATTCTGTAACCCTTCATCCAATTTCAGCAACAAACAAAACAGTCTTACCAAAATGCAGATAAACAGATATTTAAGAAGAAATGGGGGGTGCTGAAAAAAATTCAGGGACCCCCCCCAAAAAAAAAAAATTAAGGGACCTCCCCCACAGAAGTCCTTTTTCCCTTCCAGAAAGAATGAATTCCCATTTTTCTTCTTTGGCAGCAGATTGTTTCAGACACATAGGCTTTGAAGAGCATTCATCAAGGTTACAAATGGCAATAGGAGAAAACCCATCCTTTTCAGGGAGTAATTACTCAACCATCAGACTAGACTTCGCTTTTTCTCCTAGTCCTTCAACACATGCTGTCTCAGGCAGTGATAGTCAGTTCCTCCTTCAGAGGTTGGGAAAGGTTTTTAATCAAGGATTTTTTCAGTGCCAAAGAAAGAAGATGCATGGTTACCTGTTCTGGATCATTCTGTCCTAGTACTGTTTGTAATACTGCCCAGGTTCAATATACTTCACTTTACATCCTGTTACCCCTTCTTCTTTATTTAAGTTTCCTGGTAACACTAGATTTAAAAGATGCTTACCATCACATCCTTAAGACCTTGGTGACTGGATCACATTATAAGTTCCTTGTCTTACCTTTTGGATTATTCACTGCACTAAGCATGCTTGGATTTGTCAGAAAAGAAATCACATTATGTAGACAGCAAATCTCTATAAACCCATTTTTGCCCTTCTGCATCCTGCTCTAAAGCAGTCAGTCACCACAGACACCTTGGACTTTACTTGAGGAGCAGTTACAGGAGGAATAAAAGTGCAAGGTGTACAGAACACCAAGGACAGCTGAAAGTACATAAATATAAAAGAGATGTTTGCCCTGATCAAGGCACTCAACTCTTTGAATCATCTTTGGTTCAGATCTCTTCAAGTTGTTACAGACAATAACATAGTCATGTGGTATATCAATAAGCAAGGGTAAAATTCAGGTAATACTCCCTTTGCATTCTAGCATTTTAACTTGGAATGTAGCTTCATGGCACAATTTCACTCTGCAGGCATCCAGATATCTGTCAGAGCAAAATGTGGGGCAGGCAAGCTGAGCATGACTAGGGCAGACCCTCATGAATGGAAACTAAATCAAAGGGTCTTTCAAGATTTGATTCATCTGTGGGGGAGTTTCTCAAGTGAACACATTTGCCTCCTATCTGTACAATCAGCTGGTAATATTCTGCTCCAGTACTCCATCTAAGAAGGCCTAGGAGACATATGCCATTTCCTTACCTTTCACAGGAATGTCCCTTATGCTTTTTAACTTTTCCACTGACATTCAAGGTACTTCTGGAGATTAAGAAGGAATTCCTCAGGATCATTGGGTGACTCCCTACTGGCCCAGGCAAGAGTGGCTCTCTCCACTGTTTTTTTAATATGGCTAGGGGAAATTACCACATGCTTCCTCACAGAATGGATCTACCCATACAAAACCAGGGGTGTTTGATACAGTATAACCCTAATCAAATTCAACTGACTGCTCCCTTTAAGCACTTGTTTACTGAGGATGTACAGCAAGTATTAAAGGATGGAAGAAATTTTGCTACTAGAAAATCATATCAGCAAATGGAAAAGGTGCTCTAGTTGGTGTCAACAACACACATTCAGAGCTAGTTGTTCCACGGATTTACAATATTTATGTGAGTTATTATCCTATGGCCTTTTCTACTCCATCAAGCTTCATTTATTGTCCATTTCAGCATGTCTGCCAATGAATCCTCAATGCATTCTCATTAAAAATGTTTTGAAAGGGGTATTTCATAAGAGGCCTCCAAGAAACCAGTGGCCCCACTTAGGATCTTAATTTAATGTTACAGAAGCTTACACTTGCTCTAGTTAAACCAGCTAATATGACTGACCTGAAGTTCTTAACATGGAATACTGTTTTACTGATTGCTTTGACCACTGCAAGAAGCATATCTAAGTTGCAAGCTCTTACAGTGAGTTAACCCTATCTCATTTTCCACAAAGACGGTGTTTTTTGAGAACCAAACCTTTTTTACATCTACAGTGGTATCTGAGTTACTTTAGGCAAAACTATCCATCTTCTCATTTTCTTTGCTGAACCAAACAAGGAGTGAGAAAGGGTACGCCACACCCTGGATGTTCACAAACAACTGAGGTACTATTTGACAGAACTAAGTCTTTCAATTATTCTAACCAGTTGTTCATTTCTTGTGAAGGCAAGAAGAAGGGTCAACCTGTGTCAAACCAGAATATTTCTAAATGGTTATCTCAGGATATTTTTTGTTATAATCACCACAACAAAATTATTCTAGGCAAGGTCAAGATACAATCTACTAGGGCTTTGGCTTCATGTGTGGAGTTTTTAAAATGGCTAGATTCCAGAAGTAGTCTAGAAGCAGAATTTTGGTCCTCTCCACATATGTTTACAAGGTATCTCAAGCTTGATTCCTTCTCTAAGTCTTGATCAGACCTTGCTAGGTCCCTTCTCCAGGGAATCCTGGGTCATTCTACTTCCACCTCCCCACATGTTTTAACCTACAGTAATATATACCCCTATAGCTTAGGTTACTGCAATAGTGATCAATATGATGAACATAGTATAGTTTTGGAAGTAAACTTCCATAGCAGCAGATGTCTGAATGATCACTGCGGCATTAGCTGCTTCCTTCCTCCACGCCCCTTGTTTTTGGTGTGTGTTTTACACCAGGATGAAAATACTTATTTTTTGTTATTTCTAATATTGTCTTTTCAGGGCTCAACCAATCTTTCTCTTTATTAGCATGAAAGCTCTGAAGGGCTTGATGCCCGAACCTAACTTTTTAGTCAACTGACTGATGGTTGGGGAGCATGGAAGGTGCCCTGAAGCTTTGAAAGCTGGCCAGTTGTTATATCCCTGGCAGGCTATAACTCCACTATTGCTATGTTAAGTTCACTTACGCAACTGTACTTTCCAGAATCATGATTTGTGTAGAAGTAAAGACAAGTATAGTGTATCTAGATGGTTCTTTTTGGTCTCTTGCATAAGATATAGCTCCTTCTAAAGTAGTGTTGGGACTTTTCATGTCTCAGTAGCCATGTTTATTTTAAGTGTTTATTTTATCAAAATTCACCCATTCCTGTCACATGACTGATATTGCATGTGATCTCCATCATTCATGGTGAGCACACAAGGTAACTTCATTCATGGTGAGCACACAAGGTAACTTCATTCATTTTTTTTTTTTTTTTTTGGTGGGGGTGGACTAACTATGGCTGAGCTACACAGGTCACTTCTTCCAGCAGATGTTCCCTAGTGAATACATTTTCCAAGCCTGGCCTTAGAGGTGAGCCACAATATTTCTGTTTTGATTGAGGTTCTCAGATTATTTAACTGAACTATCATGGGTCAATATGGATCACTGTTAACCAGACTCCTTATTTTAAATCAGTGTGCCAAAATTGACCCTATCAGGAGTATGAAGCTTAAAAAATTAGTTCTAAGGATCAAAAAAGGATACTAATCCCTGCAACATGGTAAGATCATAATATTACAGTTCCAAGTAGGGGTCTGAGCCCTGTTTATTAATACCTCCCTTGAGTGGCTCCTAGCATTACTTTGTAGCTGCTTTTATTAATTACAGGGATTGCCTGGAGCAGAGGCACCATGCATTCTGGACTCAGGGCACTCTCTCCAAGACTGTCACTTGATTATTCAACAATATATGTTTTAGTCTTTCTTTTTTACTATTGCCTTTAGGATTTCATCTTCAACAGTAAGACTTATATAGCAATCATGTAAGGGCATGTAAAAGTGATCTGCATATCAAATATCAATAACCTTCAAAAGTATCAATCAACCAACTCTCACGTATTCACAACTACACTAGATCTTTTGGTTTACTTTTATAAGTGCGTTCTGCACATGGGAGAATGCCATAAGGTTGAATGGATGTTTTCAAAGTTCCGAAAAGTAAAAAAGAAATGCTTCAAATGTGCATTGAGCGAATGCACAGTGACATTCGCTCATTGCAGATTCAGCATTTTGGGTGCAGATAGCTCTATAGTGGGGATCGGGAAATGGACCCTTTCCCCACTGTACTGCAATCTCGGAGTTAATATATTAAAGTAGGGGGGTGTGCGGGGGGGCTTGCAAACCTTCATTATATTGTGTGCTCAACATTATAGTTCAAAAATCAGTGAATCTGCTGTTCGATTTGCTGATTTTCAAACTCCGGTGATGTTCGACATTCATAATTCGTCCTTTCGGTTCGCACAGCAGGACAATCAATATTTTGATTTTCAACAATGTAAAGGTAAACCCTTTTTATGTTAAACCACAAACAATTCAAAAGGAACTAATGATTTTATTTTCCAATTGATAGATATTTATTTGAAATATATATTACCCACCCGACAGATTTTATTTCTTATCATTATACTGCAGAGTATCTTTTTTGATATGTTTTTGCTGTTTGTGAGTATTAGAGTTTGTGTAGTCAGCTAAGATAAGCTAGACATTTTTAGTTCCAAGTGCAGTTCTTCTCTGCATCTTAATGCAAAATATTGAGCATTTATTTGAAATATTTAGAGTAGCTTTAATGAGGGATCTGTGTGCTAATTTCATTTTAATTAGTAGTTTACAGTTGATGAACTTTTCATTAGATTGCGGCTTCACTAAACCTTACCGATCACCAAAGTATCATAGGAATTAGAATGTTAATTCTATCAAAATATTTCTCTATATATTTATATGCAGAGAAAGGCTTTCTTGGCCCGTTCAGTAAATGAAGACAACTATAACATGAATTAACTGAACATTTACTCCTCCGTACATGTAAGGGCCCCTATACATTTGGCTAATGAGCTATAAAACACATGGAAAAATTATCTGTGACTATGTAGTCCATCAGATCTAATTAAATAATAAAATGGAATACAATTCTCACTAAGTTCTTTATGCTATGCAGTATTACAGTTAATTTTAGCAGTGCTTGAGACCATCTGCTAAGTCTTATATATTGAACTCTTAACCAGTGGGGCAGACGCACAATGTCTTCATATACCAATGTAATTTCTGTTTTATAGGTTCATAGGTTCATACTAGGCTATCTGCCCTAGGGCATTTATAAGCCTAGCCAGAGTGTATTTGGCTTTTGCCACCCATTTTAAATGAATTTTGCTATGCCCTTTTTTGAGGATAGTATACTGTGCCTCTGTCTAACAGTGACACAGAAGTGATACCCGGGGTAAACCTACTATCTCCCATCCACTCATCAAGATTCCTTTTGAAGAGAGTCAATGAAGGACTCTGCCTAACCTGGACTGGGATTTTATTCCAGAGTGAAGGGAGCCTCTGGGTTATGAATCTGCCCCTCCAGCATGTCCTATTTATTTCAGTGCTGAGGTTCAAGTCTCTCGAACATGTATCTCGATGGGATTTGGATTTTCTGAGGTGCAGCATGTCCATTAATTTTGGGTTGGACAAGGCTTTATACATCAGGCACAGATCGCCTCTGAGCAGGCGGTATGCCACTGAGTAGAGCTGGAGTTTCTTTAACCGGGAAGCATATGGCATCTGGTTGAGCCCTTTGATCCTCTTGTGAGGTACTTTTGGGGTCTTTCCAGTTGTTGCAGGTGTCTGGTAAGGTACATCCCAAAAGGGGCATTGTACTCAATTATGGGCCTGATGAGGGATGAGTAAAGAGGCACGATGACCTCCCCTGATCTAGATGTGAATCCCTTCATCATTAGGTGGGCTATATAAAATGTTTTTCTAACCACTTTGGCCACGTGGTTGTCAAATGAGAGATTGCTATCAACTTGGGTCCCCAGGTCCCTAATTACTTCTTCCATACTTAATGGATTACCACCTATGTGGTAATTTGTGGGCACTTTGTTTTTGCCAAAGGGGATGACTATACACTTTTTGGTGTTTAGCTTGAGGCCATGGCTCTGGCACCAATTGTCTGTTTCTATGAGGCCCTTTTGTAGGATGCTTGTGTTGGCTGGAGAGTCTATTATGGCACCCAGTTTGCAGTCATCTGTGAACTTGGTCAGCCACAAGTCCTTCCGTGTTAGCCTGTACATCCAAGAAATATATACCAAACAAGAGAGGTCCCAGGACTGAGCCTTGTGGGATGCCACTTGTAACTGGTTTGGAGTCTGACATGGCTCCAGCAATTCTAACCATGTGGGTTCTGTCCTTGAGCCAGTTTGCAACCCATCTAGTGACATAGGGGTTTATATTTAAGCTGGTGAGCTTATCTATAATGCCCGAGTGGAGTATTGTATCGAAGGCTTTTGCAAGGTCCAGGTAGGCTGTGTGGACCATCTTCCCCTCGTCAATGGCCTTGGTGACTGTTTCAAAGAAATCGACCAGGTTTAAGAGGCAGGATCTGCCCTTAACAAAGCTGAACTGGGTAGGATCCAGTGTCTGTAGGTCCCCAATATATTTATTTATGAGGTCTATGATGATCCTTTCCATAGCTTTGCAGACCAAGCTAGTCAAGCTTATGGGGTGATAGTTTCCAGGATCCATTGAGGCACCACCTTTCTGGAGAGGGACCACTGTTGCTGTACGCCACTCCTTGGGTACATATCCTGTAGTAAGGCTGAGATTGAACAGTAGATTTATGTTTGGGTTTAGTTCTTCTTGGAGTTCATGTAGGATGCAGCCCAGGACACCGTCTGGTCCCATTGATGCTGTGTTTTTTGCTTTGGAGAGGGCGGCTCTTACCTGAGCATCTGAGATGTCAGGGGGGCAGCACTCTGCTGGGATAGATATTTGCCCTTTTGGTGGGGAAGGGGGGGAGAAGTTTGCGCTGAACCTGTCAGCTAGGATGTTGGCAATGTCTGTAGGTTTGGTGTATTTTTTGTCATTTTGGACTAATTCTGAGCATATCTGGGAATTCCCACCCAGGTTTCTAACATAACTAAAGAAAGCCTTGCGATTATCCTTAGTGTCCTGTGCAATTTTTCTCTCGAAGCTGGCCTTAGACGATTTTATGAGTGCCCGTAGTTTTTTGCTAATACTGATCAGAGATGCCTTCCCTTTTTGGGATTTTGCTCTATCATGTAGTAGCTTCCTCCTTCTATTGTATAGTTTGTTTATGGCCGGGGTCCACCAGACAGGACGCCTAACTTTGGAGGATTGGGTTTTGGTTTTATTTGGGATTGCATGATCCATGCATTCCTGAAGGTGTTCATAGAATGCCTTTATAAAGGATTCTGCGGTCTTGGCTGTATTTTCCACAGGCCCGGGGGCTTTGAAGGATTCCACCTCAGTTTTGAGGAGTGTGAAATTTGCTTTAGAGAAGTTTTTCACTGTGGTTTTCTGGGCAGGGGCTGGGGTCAGGATGTGAATATCTAGTGAGATTAGTTTATGGTCTGATCTTACCAGTGAGGGATACACTTCTGGTCTGGAGCATAGAGTCCCCATGTTGGTGATGATCAGGTCCAGTATGTTTTCCCCTCTTGTGGGAGTGGTAATAAGTTGTTCCATAGCATTTGAGTTTATAAATTCTAGGAACCTTTGGGCTAGGGTGCTGGAGCTAGAGTAATGCTCCCAGACTATGTTTGGGTAGTTGAAGTCACCCAATATAATGGTGTTTGGAGAGACCTTCATATTTTCCAGTGTTCTCAGGAAGGTCGAGTGGGGTTTCTGGGTTTGGGAGGGTGGTCTGTAGCAGGCTATAAACTGGAAGGCAGTTTTACCAACTGTTAGTTGCACATGGATAGTCTCTGATGCTTCGTGCTGTGCCACCAACCTGGAGGTGTGGGTATCTTTGATGAATATTGATACTCCCCTCCTTTTGTGGTTCGGTCCAAGTTTTGGGGCCGAAAAACATGGTATGAGGTATAACCTGGTAGTGCTGGGGTGCTCTCGGGAGCCTTGAACTAGGTTTCTGTTCTCCATGCTAAGGAGAGTTTCGAGTGCATGCATCTTGAGGTTTAGACTTCTGGCGTTGAGTAGCATTACTCTTAGTTTCTTATCCCTTGTGACACCTATGGAGGTGGGTTTGTCTTTTGAGCCTTGCCTAAAAAAGGCACTATGGGGGTGGCAAGATCCTTTGCCAATATCTGAAAGCCCAGGGGTGACAGGTGCAAGCCGTCCCTAGCGAAGCATCGTGGCTTGTCCAGCATGTCATCCCAGGCAGACAGGCATTGGATCCCCTTTCAATGACACCAATACTTAAGCCAATTGTTAAAATTGATCATCTTGTCTTCATATTGTGGCATCATTCTTGGTGAGGGTAAGATGCTACTCAAGGTCAAGGTCATACCAGCCTGGGCTACATGCTCAGAGAGCACCACTATGTCTCTTTTCATGTAGTCCAGGGAGGTATATCTCAGGTCATTCGCACCATCATGAACAATGACTGAGTCATATTTGTACTTGCCTTGGAGTGACCTGAGTGCTTGTGTTATACGGCGGATCCTAGCGCCCGACAGGCAGCTCACCGTGACCTTCTCCTTGTTCAGCCTGGTGAGCGGGACGTCAGTGTGCCTGACGATAGAGTCACATATTACAAGTGTATCAAGTGTGTTGTTTAGCCTTAAGGGCTGTGACTGTTCGGCATATTGGCTTTGTGAGCTATGTGTTGCACGTGTTTTGTTTTGGGGTAGCGGTTGTTTGGGTGTCTGCTTTGGAGGTTTGTGCTGCTTAGGCAGATTTTTATTTAGAGCCTCCGAGTCTGTTTTTGTGTGTTTATGTGTTTGGTTTGCTGTCGTGGTAGGTCTATGTGAGACTGGAATTGTAGTGAGTGTGGTTTCCTTCTCCTCCTGACTAGTTACACCAGTACTGAGTTGAGAGAACTTAGCCTCCAGTTTGGCTATATGGTTGCATCTCTCACATGTGTTGGAATTTGTTGGGAGGAGGAGAGGGTTGTCTGTCTACAAGAGGCAGTTGTAACATTGCCTCAAGATTCCAAGATTTACCAGCTGGACCGGAGAGGAGAATGACAACTCACCTTTGGACATGCTACAATAGTATTGGGAATTCCATTATAATTGTAAAAAAGGGCCAATGGGGAACAAAGTACTCAAGGGGAGTTTGTGAGGGTGTAGTGCTTTTAATTTTTTAGTGCTGACTTATATAATTGCTTTAGTGAGCAAGTGCCAGGCTTTAGAGTGGGAATAGGGTGTTTTTTATGAGAACTAGATCAGTTCTAAGGGAAAAAGTGAAGAGCAGACTTTGCGGAGCCAAGAATGGTTTAAACCCAATTAAGCAGCGCTGCCCAATGCTGCGCTATGCGCAAAATAGCTCAAAGCCGCGCTAAAGCGGGTTTTATACAGGGGGACTTGAAAGAGCTAGAAATTGGCCCAAAATGGCCAATAGACTACCAGATTCTTGTGCTGGGAACACTCCTCCAGGGATAGATAGGCTGCTCCAAGCTCCCCACTGCCACTGGTGAACAAAGAAGCCTCCCTTTATCCAAGAAAGGAAATGGGCAACACAGGAACTTTCCAAAAGTCCAGAATACAGCAAAGCCTGTATTTGGACTACTCTAGGTCAGGAAAGACGGGAAACAAGGATATATATATATATATATATATATATATATATATATATATATATATATATATATATATTTTTTTTTTTTTTTGCAACAAACAGCAGGAAAATGCAATAAATATGTAACACAGGCTAGCACACTTGAGTGTGTAGCCTCAACAGGTAAAAGCAACAAACAGGACAAACTTTAAAAGTGCAGGTGCAAAAACAACTTTAAACAGTTTAAAACAGTTCAAGAAGCAGAAATACTTGCAGTTTAGCTAGATCGGACAGTTGCCCACGTAGTAGCAGGAAAACAAACACTTTTATCAGGTTAGCAGTCGCTCTTTTAGCCTCTCTGCTGCTAGCACCACTCTGCAGGACCACGAGGAGCTTGTCTTAGTAGTAACAAGCACAAAAAACATGCCAAAGTGGGTTTTATACAGGGGGACTTGAAAGAGCTAAAAATTGGCCCAAAACGGCCAATAGACTACCAGATTCTTGTGCTGGGAACACTCCTCCAGGGATAGATAGGCTGCTCCAAGCTCCCCACTGCCACTGGTGAAAAAAGAAGCCTCCCTTTATCCAAGAAAGGAAATGGGCAACACAGGAACTTTCCAAAAGTCCAGAATACAGCAAAGCCTGTATTTGGACTACTCTAGGTCAGGAAAGATGGGAAAAAAGGATATATTTTTTTTCTTTTTGCAACAAACAGCAGAAAAATGCAATAAATATGTAACACAGGCTAGCACACTTGAGTGTGTAGCCTCAACAGGTAAATGCAACAAACAGGACAAACTTTAAATTACAAGTGCAAAAGTGCGCTAAAGCTGGCTTTAAAGCAAGGGGTTAGAAAGAGATAGGAAATGGCCCAAAAAGGCCAATAAGCTACAGGTCACTGGGCTGGAACCACTCCTCAAGGGACAGATAGGCTGCTCAGACCTCCCCACTCTCACTGGTGAACAAAGAAGCTTCTTCCTATCCAAATAAGGATATGGGCAACACAGGAACTATGATACAGCCCAGAGATCAGCAATACCTGAAGACTGGACTATTCTAGTTCAGTAAAGGCAGGAAATAAGGATTTTTTTTTTTTTTTACAAAGTAGCAGAAATTAGGGACAGAAACACAGTAAATGCTTTAATTTGGCTAGCGCACTTGAGTGTGTAGCTTACCAGTTAAACTAAGCAAAAACAAACTTTAAAAGTGCAAAAAACTCAGAAATACTGGCAGGAATGCAATAAAACAACTTTGTAGAGCTTATTTAGTTAAAGAAACAGAGAAGTCTATATATACAGAAAAGCAGCTAAAACACACAAACACTTCAGATGCAGTGCAACCTAGAGCACTTGAGTTGTAGCAATATTAAGGCAATGAGCTAATGACACTAGACTGGGAGGAGTGTCACAGATCAGATTTACAGTAGGGGCAGGCAACTGCAAAGCCACCAAGCATAAGAGCAAGACACCAACTGGGAGGGAGGGTACGGACAATAGCCTACATACAGTAGCACTAGAGAAAGCACAAACAGATAAAGATCTGTAAAGATACAGAATGCTTTTAACTGCAGACAAATCACTTACTTGTGCAGATTCGTTAATAGCAATAAAATACACTCGAAGACTAAAAAGCAGACAATAAAAGTGCTATATATTAATTGTTAAAAACAATAATCTGTATAAATAATCGAAAAAAAACAGGATACTTGTATATCTCAGCTAACAGCTGCGGTCAACAACTTATCCACTCTGTTCAGTGTGTATAGGTTGATGGAATAAACATGCAATATGTTCATTAAACATACATTTCTCTCAAGGTCTAATTTCATTTTTTTTGATAATTCCACCATAATATTTTACTTTTAGAATTTTGTTACTTTTGTTGTGAGCAGGAGAATCGCATTATTTCTGTATATCATGTAGCTCTATATTTCATTAAATATATAATTCTGGAGGCTTGCACATTAGCCCCAATGTTTGCCAGTAGTGTCCATAATATAGACGATTATGATGAGGTCTTCAGTCATAAACTAAATGGTGTGCTTTGAGTCATGGATGCAAGAAATTTGCCACAAGAATGAAACTCCAGAGGTGAACCTTGGCATCCATGTTGAAACAAATAATAAAGGATTATGACCAGTGAGACCTGATCATAATTCTTTGTACTGCATGATGGGTACCTATTACATGTATTACCAGGTACAGGAATAGAAGTGTAAAAGTACAAAGTTGTTTTTAGATTTTTCCAAGCTTTTGAAAGTCAGTAAAACAGCACTGCAAAATACATAACAGACAGAAACAAAGTATCCCTCTGAAGAACAAATGGCGTTAAAAGCTATTAGACATTTCATTAGTACAGCAGGAAAAAAAGTATCTAACAGTTTTTAAAGCTGTTTTACCTTGTGCTACTGTTCCTTGCAAACCAGCACTGTCCTCTGATAATTCCTAACTAAACAGCTGGTCTTAAAAGCACTTGGAGATGCTTAATGAAAGCTTGTTAGCACATTTCTGACATCAGAAAGGTGCTTAACTATCTTGTGTTTTTTCTTCCCATTTCAGAGAATAATTGCAACATTCCATGTACTACAAACCAGTTTTAATCTCTTTACCCAGCTAATTATCCAAGTATCTTTTCTGCTGTTGGAGACATTCACTGATGCAGTTAATTACTTTGTTTTGAGCAATAAATGCTGTTCATTACTAATTGTAATATATTTACTGTATTCTATGAACTAAAACAAACAGTGGTTTATAGACCATTCCAAACTGTGGTAGGTTAAAAAGTACCAGAAAACATACTTGTGTATTCTCATTGAGGTAACACCAATAATGAATCAAATAATTAAGTATATTATGCAGATATAAAGTGATGAAAGAAAGCCACAGATCCAGACAAGAACTCACCAGGCGTATAAATTCCTTAACGCAAGTTTTTATTTTTGTAACAAGATAAAGCAACGTTTTCACTACACACAATTGGTAGCTTCTTCAGAGTAAGTCTGAAGAAGCTACCAATTGTGTGTAGCGAAAACGCTGCTTTATCTTGTTACAAAAATAAAAATTTGCATTAAGGAATTTATACGCCTGGTGAGTTCTTGTCTGGATCCGTGGCTTTCTTTCATCAGTTTGTTTTTCTACTTTGTGGATGCAGATATAAAGGGAACACCGCCATATATTCATACGTAGTAACAGTATAAACAGTATATTAATTTGATTGTAATTTGCAAACCATGTTATCTACAAATTAAGGTAATTGTGACAGTCTGCACAGTCAAAGATAGCACAAGAACTTCAAAGTGTAGATCTCTTAAAGTATATAAAGACTTCATATTTTTTTACAGTTCATTACCAACATTCAGTTTTAATGAGATGTAATGTGCTGATGCTGGTGAATCAGCAGCATGGGTGTGGAGAAGAATGGATTAGCAAAAAGAAAACTGGTCATACAGTGAGCAAGAAAACCTATTGTAAACAATAAAATAATGCCTTAGTTTTACACTGGATCCATGAGTGACTATAATAGCAGAAAAAGCAACTGAGAACTTCATAAGAACAATTAATGCCCACACAAATTCATAATGAAGCTATAATGGGGCAAGTAAAAAGATTTGGGATGGCGCAATTGTAATGTTGCTGCCTCACAGCTAGAGGTTCTCTGGTTTGATTCTTGGCTAGAGTGCCTTCTGTGTGCAGTCTGCATACCCTCCCTGCATTTGTGCAGCTTTCCTCTGGTTTCCTCCCACATTTCAAAGACATGCATCTGGAGCATTTCTCCCCGGGTCTCTGCTGAAAATTGACTTCACTCCAAGTCAGACATTCCTGATAAATAAAAAAATAAAGTTTACATTATATATGAGATTATAATTTAATTTACTGAAAGCTACAGGATTTATGACTAATTGTTAACTTTTGATAAATTATTCTTAATGGATTTTCTACTACTAAATGAAATCTGTCTGTAAGTCAATGCACCCAGTGGGGGCAGCAAACATAGTTTATGTTCACACTTTTATTAGTCATTGTCCAGAAACCCCCATGAAACAGAACACCACAGGATTTGGCATAAGCCGACCATTTATTAATCAACCCCTTATTAATAACAAACATAACTTTGTTTAATTGCAGATAAAGACATAAAATCTAATGTAACAAAATACAGTAGGTAGTATCACATGCTCATCTCCATCCCGCCATGGCATAAAGCAGCATTAACTCAACCGCTCACTTAATCACAACTTCCCACTAGAAGCAGCATGATACCACTCACTTTGATAACCAACCAACCACCTTGTATGGTCCAAAACATAAACACCAGAGGGGGAATAAAAGAGGGCATCAAGGCCCCTTTTCTCTGCCTTGAGGTACCCCCAACATGCATACAGGAAACTGCAAACAACATGACAAAGGCCAAGGAGGGGGGCAGAAAGTTCATGCCAAAATCTGAATCCCCCCCCAGTGCAGCACAAAACTTAGCTAACTCCTCCCTACCATTAAATTTCCTCTCTAACCAACCCTTCCTCATGGCCTTAACCCTTCCTCACCTACAGTACAGCAACAACTCCCTAACCAACTTAACCATTCTAAATTTCTCTGTACCCCCCCCCCCAAAGCCATCTCTGGACAAATTAGTTTGGATCCAAAAACTGTATTTGTCCAGATCTCCCCATGAAACAAACACCACGTGATTTGCCATAAGATGACCATTTATTAATCAACCATTTATTAACCACAAACATAACTTTGTTTAATTGCAGATAAACTCAAACATAAAAAAAAATAGGCAGCATCACCCACTCACCTCCGTACCACCATGATGTAAAGCAGTGTTAAGTCAACTGCTCACTTAGTCACTACAAGCAGCATGACACCACTCACTTTGAAAACCAACCAACCACTTTGCATGATCCCAAACATAGACACCAGAGGGGGAATAGAAGAAGATGGACATCAAAGCCTCACTTCTCTGCCCACCAGCCTGAATTCAGGCTGTCCCTCTCTAAAACACTTTCACTAAACTTTACAAAAATGACAAGTGCATATTGAACAGGTCCAATCTCAAGTCACACAAGTATACTCCATCATCCCTAAACCACACCTGATCCCTATCATCAAAATCTCTATCATCAATAGCATGAATACCCAAATGCTACAACCCCCTTCAAAGCCTATGATTATCCAAATGACAAGAGTGCTCAATACCCATAAAATTGTCCACATTCCCTCAAACCAAACGTGGCACTATTTCTGACCACATAATAATCCTGGAAGGAATCCTACTCCTCAAACTTGCTAAGTCCCTCATTACCCTAAAGACTAGCTGACCTTTCAGAATAAACCCTAAGCAATTACTTGCCAAATGGAGAACTAAAATACACGGGATCCCAATCCGGAAATATAAATCTTCAAACTTGTCCTCAAGCTGGTGCGACCTGAGTCCTCTAACACCATGACAAAACATACTACACCTGCTTTGCCACAACCCCGGCTCATTTCCATATGGCCTAATCACAGCTCATTTCACAGCCCAGTAAATATAGGAATGGTGGAGTATGGCAACCTTCTTTTCTGAAAAAAAAATTAAGCATCATTGATGGCATAATACTACTTATTTAATATAAGACATAAAATCCCCTCATGATACCCCCCTTTATAACCTGCGCTGACCCACCTTTGCTTGCCAAATCCAATGCACTTCTAATCTAAAATGAATGCGTAGAGAAACGCTCACCATGAAAACCTACACATTGAAACTTCTTCATTATCAAAAACAAAAACTGATTGTCTCCTACCACCCTTCAGCTGTGAGATCAACAAACTAAATCCTGCAGTCTACCACCATGAGATAACTGCAAACTCCTTGCCCATGATACTGGACAAATGGACTAATCCCCACACAGCTGCAACACAATCTGCACACCTCTGTCCAGTTAATTAGTTTTAGATCAGGGCAACCATATTGCCACCAAGGAGGGAAATTTAAGAACTTCCTACCACAACAATGAACCCAGCAGCTCATTCAACCTAAACACTCCACTGTACATCCACACAGACAAGTTATCCCAAAGTGGATAATCCACTGAATTTACTTTCAGTGAGAACAAAACTGTCAACAACACTTTAAGAGACTACTTCATCATAGACAGATACCTAACAGTCTTCTTACCACTAATCCAAACCCATCCTCTCAACATCCAGGCTATTGCCCACAATTTGGTCAAATCCTCTAAATATGCCCATTTCATCCAAGCCTTAAGCAAATAATGCAACAGCAACTTCACTGACAAAACTCTTTCTCCCTCAGGCAACTGCAGTTCAGATTCACCAAATGCAGATAATGTCCTGTCATATGCCTTCCTCATCGAATCAGCCCATGATTGCTAAATCATCCATCACATCTCTTCAGCTTAATTCACCACACCTCCTTCAGCAACACAACTGGTTCACCTTGTGCTTCTGGGGCCAACTGCCGAAACCTGTGAAACTGAAAATGAGAAAGGCTGTCAGCAATCCCATTCCTTGTACCTGGCAAATGTACACCTGAAAAAGAAAACTGCAAAACCAGTTTCTATAAAACTAATGACAATAGCCTAGATTTGGCAGTTTTTTACTTTAACACCTAAATCAGTGCCACATAGTCTGAACTAAAAAACACCTTCCTGTCATGCAATAGTTCCTGCCAAACTACCAAAGTCACCTCAATAGGCATCAATTCCAAAAAAGCCACACCCTGCTTCGACTCCTCCTCCCAATTATCCAGCCAACATACTGCAAACCATTCTCCATTAAAATATGCCCCCATCCCTTACGCCCAACAGTCTCTGTGAAAAATTGCAGTTCATCCTGACTGACCCAGTCTTTCTGCCAAAATAAAATGCCATTGACATGGTCCAAAAATGACAACCACAATTCTAAATCTGCTTGCACAAGCTTGCTAACCCTTACTCAATGATGCTTGTTTCTCCCCACTTTTAACAAAAATGCCATCGACCTGTAAAATATCCGACTGGGACTAATTGACCGACATGGAAAGTTCAAGAGACCCAAAAGTTCCATGACATCCCTAATCTGCACTTTGTCATTAGACATCATCAACTCAATCTTTCCTTTCAATCACTCTGTCTTCTTAGTGGAAGACAAAACAAGTCCTGCACAGTATCCACTGTCAAACCCAAAACACATAAGGACTTAGCAGGGCCTTCCAACTTCTGCTTAGCCAGAGAACTCCCAACTCTTTGCACATAGCAATGGAAGCCAACATCTTTTCTGTAGCTCCCTCAAAACTCTCATCCATGAAAATAAAGTCATCAAGGCAATTAATGGCCTTATGAGAACCCACCCATTGCTACCAGCCCAGTGAAGGTCAGAGCTAAACTTTTCCAACATGGCGCAAGCCAACACACAACCCATAGGCATGGCCTTGTCAAAATAAAATGTATTGTCTACTACCATACCTAATAAAGGCCACTTTTCTTCACACATGGGCAGCAAACAGAAAGCAGACTTGATAACCACCTTTACTAACCAAGGATCCCCTAACCCTTTAATCATCGCTCCTGCATCATTCAATGATGCGTACCTAACCTTAAGGTCCTCTCTGCAGATAAAATCATTGACCGATTCCCCTTGCGGGAAAGACAAATGGTGAATCATCCAATATCCACCATGTACATTCTTAGGGGCCAACCCCAAAAGGAGGGTAATCAAAAGACCCCAACAACCTGCCAGCATGCAGTTCCTTCTTGACCAAACTTGTCAATATAACTGCATTCCCATGCACTGAATGCAAATTTTTACAAACCAAACAATCCCCATAAATCCCCATTTGGATAACCCAGAAACCAACCCAGCAGTGATCTGTGAATCAGGAAAGTGAACATATGGCGCAATACTTGTATCTTAAACAGCCAAATGGGAAAGCTGGCTTGCCTCTCTGCCTTCAAAAAATACCACGGCCTCTAAACCCTTGAAGAATTTGCATGGAGTGTGGTCTCAGTATTGGTTAGCATGTGACCCACATGCATCAGATTCTCCTCCCAGCAGCTACATTGCAAAGTCATGTACAGCCCAGAAGAGATGAAACAAATATGTGAAAATCTGCATGCAGACCACATACACTGACCTGCATTGAATGCTCAACATACCCCAACCTGTCTCGCCCCCAAGCCTACCTAGTCGGGAGAACCCACCCAAGCTATCCATTATCATGGCCAGCCAAATATCGAGGTGCCTCACTTCCCATTTCAATGACTGATCCATGGCTTTTTGTTTCTGGAAGTGTTGATTATACCACATCCATGTATTTTTGGAGCATAACTGCTAAGCCTCACAAATCATTAAAAAATAAGATAAATGTGGTAAAACTTGTGAACTATCTTTCTCAAAACAGACTGACATATAATACACAAAACCAATTACCCAGTTCTCCCACTTCCTCACTCTAAACTTTCCAGCCCTCCTCCAATCCAATGCCGCTAACACTGTTAAAAGGTCCTTATCACTTGACATGTCAACTTCCACCAACCCTCCACATTAATTAATTCAAATATGTTTGTACACCCTCCGCATTAATTAATTTAAATATGTCAGCATACTCGCCTTTCCATATCTTCTCTTTAACTGACATAGTGATATGCAGGGTAAGGATAACCCCTCCCTTTGTGGTTGCCAATGCCTGAGGGGCCAACCAGTCTCTGGTTGAATCCTAAAATCCAAGCCCATGTCTTGCTCGAATGAGTCACCCTGACCCAAATTCGATCCTGCACTCCCCGACAAAGAAGCTCTCCTTTATTCCCCACTCAACACATCACTCCCCACTCCAAAGGGTCAACAGTCATCCCCTCCATCTGCAACATCAATATTTTGAAACTCTTTGCCTACACCTTCCCTCACAGAACGCCCCACCCCCAGGAGCCAGAAATTCTATATTATGTACACCAAACCCTGACATAATATCATTACCTGCAACTGCATTCAAACTCACACCAATAACCATTCCATCAGTGACAGAGCCAACTACCCCACTTCTTGGCTCACTTCCTTCTGGCAAAAGGAGTTTTTCTTGCTGAATGTGCTTGCTTTTTCTTCCCAATAATACAGAAAACATCTGATGTAGAGGACTCTCCCACTGGCACTTCACAAAACAACTCCTCCACTTGAGCCACAGCAGCTGCCCATCCCTCCTGCAGGCTGCGAGACCCTGCCATCTGCAAAAGAAAGAAAATATGAACAGCAGAAAGAAGAAAAACAAACAAACAAAAACAGTACCTATGCCTTAACCAAAGGAAAGAAAGCAAAACACAGACTCAAAATAAATTAAGTCTCTGGCACTTAGCTATTGCTTTACCAAACTAAATGTGCTTCCCTCCACATAAGTCAAAAACAATGGCAGGGGATAAGGGTAACAAAACAAATGGCTGGGAAATACAGAGCCTGCCGAATGTGAGCAGACTTGTCCAAACTGGCAGATAGCCACACGCTTCCTACATCCAGTAACTGCACTAAAACTGTGTATGACAATGACCTAAAATTAAATCCCACTCCCAGTCATGATTACCTGCTTACACAAAAGTGACCAGGGCCATAACCAAGGCAGCTGTCTGTCTTAACCTGAAATCCCTCTTAGTTGTATTATATTGATTTAATATGTATAAGTACATATATAGATAGAGAGATAGATAGATAGATAGATAGATAGATAGATAGATAGATAGATAGATAGATAGATAGATATATACAGATATATATATATATATATATATATATATATATATATATATAGATATAGATATAGATATAGATTTACTTATATAAAATGACCCAATGATTTAAAGGGATCATACCTCAACAAACAGGGACCTAATAAACAAACCCACAGTACACATGCCCATATACTTCCAACATCTTAGCACAGGAAATGTAAATACCTCCTGACACTGTGGAACAAAGGCCCAAAAATAAAATCTGACCCTGTACATGGTGTCTGTAAGTATACCCTTTTAACCACAATGCCAACTCCCAACTTCTTCACTATGGCAACTAGCTAAAATGCCTACTTCTCCCAATCTTAGCATTAGAAATCTGGACAACAATGAATATCATGGGGGGACAGTGGTCCAAAATTAGGGACACCTTTTACATATTCCTCTTATAACATAGCAAGTAGCTAACTACCCCATTATGTGTTAGCATGAATTTTCTGAAGGGTATAAAGTCTGAAATCAAATGTGTGTCATTATTTAATGCCTTCAATCTTCTGCGATTTGAAGAAAACCAGACAGTTCATGAGGACCAGACCAAAACTATGCCGCAAAATTTTAACATTCTCTGAAAAGCAGACAGTTGAGAGGTAGGGCAATGAAGCAGTAAGCCCACCAAACTCAACTGTGTACTTAATGGTCGAGTGTCCCTAGTCACACTGAGCATACGTAGAAAACAACCGCTATGTGGGGGTGCTTCTCAGCCTGCAAACAGCGAAAATCAACAGCTCAGAGTCAGTGTAAACAAGAAAAAAGAAGCTGGAGTAAATCACGCTGAAATACCTGTGCCGATGAGCAATGAACTACTGCCAATGTATAAAAAGAAGCAGTGAAACTGAATGAATAAATACAAAAAGTAGAAACCAATTGACCACTCTTAATCCGGGATAGAAATATGATCGAACAAATCACAAGAGAAGGAGGAAACTAATCAAAGCAACAATGAAAAAGCAATGAAATGAAACCACGAATGAAATGATAACAGATGACAATCTACATACATGTGCATCACAACGACAAATACACAAACCACCCATCTGCCATTGCTAACACACAAACAAAAACATCCCTCTAGCAAGCACACACACATAACAGCATCCAAAATAATTAAAATCGAATGCTTAATAGGAAAAGTAAACTAATTAGCTTTAAGGTCTAACAACTGCCTGTCGACTGTACCGACTAATCTTCATAAAAATGGGCTGTCAAAGTACACACACACAAAAAAGAAGAGGGAAAAAATTACACAGATGCCAAATGTAAACTGAGGCCTACCTGGACCCAATATACCAACTAATGGTCATTTCAGATGTAACTTGCTGACCAAGTTCCGCAAGTGCACACCAAAATCTGAATTCCCCACCCATTGATGTAGCACAAACTTAACTAACTCCTCCCTACAAATACATAACTTCCTCTCTAACTAACCCTTCCCCATAGACTTAACCATTCCTCACCCACAATGCAGCAACAGCTCACTAACCAACTTAACCATTCTATACTCCTCAGTAAACTCACCTCATCCCGACTCCTCACATTCTTTGTAATACTTCCCAAATTCCACAGTTTCACATGTGCAACCAGTTCTTAAGGCCAAAAGTTAATATTTTAGTGAGGGAAGAAAGGAAAAAAGAGGTACAACAGGAAGTTGTTACCGACACCTTGCATGAACAATGCACTAAGGATATTTAAAATGGAATTTCATTCGATTTTATATTACGCTGAAACTCATATTTTTAAGAATATTTTTGTATGCACATGCACAGCGTAATATTTGCATCAAATAATTTATTTTTAAGTCAGTATATTTTTTTTCAGAAAACAGACTTACTCATGAAAATCTATACAGGGGTCAGATGTCTAGTATACAGTAATTCATGCACAGGAATAAGTGATACTGGAGCTATGTATTCAAACAAACTTTTTTGTTAAGATGATTCATCAAAAAGCAGTAGCACCGATACTGCAAAAATATTTCCGCAGGAAGACTATCTATTAATTGTGATTACAGGTATGACATTCATTTTATTAAGTGGTTATTAGCAAAAAATAATCACATTGAATTCCACATAGTATTCCATAATAACCTGAAATAAAGGCAGAAATAAAAGTAAGGTAGTGTGGAGTGCTGATCATTTTCTTTGATATTAGAGTATATTACTAAAAGGGTGTAGATGTACTGAAGAAAGAGTTATAGCTGCAAATGAAAAAAGAAAATCATTGCTGCTTATTAAAACTGACGACAGCCCAGAAGGACTGCTGTAGATTTTATTAGTAAAATATATGCTTGAATTAAAATCATTCTTAGCCTTGCAGTGACTTTCCTAAATTATTTAAGCTTAGACACACCCTCACACACTATTGATGCAAAATATTGGCATGGCAATGTTCACTTGGAGTTTAAAAGTATGTTACTCTTAATTACTTTTGGCTCACACTTCGTATGGACAGTGGCTGTTTTTACTGGCTTCACCGGTTCCAAAAATACTACTGTAATATCATGCACAATATTTGCAAAAGCAATTCATGTTTAAGAATTGCATTTGATAATCATCTCTAATTCATGTGTGAGGAAATCAAAACTTTTTCATAGCAAAATGCACTAAACATTTTATATCTGTTTCCTATCGGCCAGAAATAGATGGGAGGCAAAAAGGTCTTTTATTAAAGCTGTTAGTAACTATCACATGCCAAATAAGACAGACACACTTTTTTTTTTGTTTTGTTTTGTTTTGTTTTTAATTCTGAAATTTCTGACATACAACTACAAATACAAAGCTACCATTGTTTTTGTTTTTTTTTTTTTTGTGAAATGAGGCTAGAAGTCCTGTCCAAGACTTAATAAAACCACATTGTGGGAACAAACAGAAACAGACCGTTTCAATGTATACATAATCATATCAATAGCCAAAGAAGAATGGATGGCCAGAGCCATATACAAACAGTGATGTTTAACCAGACCCTTTTTTCACATGATAAATGATTAGTATTGTACAAAAGCATAAATGGGTGAGTGAAGCTGTACAATAACTATTCATAGGTTCATAGGTAGGTACTAGGCTATCGGCCCAAGGGCCTATGTAAGCCTAGCCAACAAGGTTCCCTGGCTTATGCCACCCAAGAAAGTTATTTTTCTGTGCCACTGTCGAGCAGATACACAGAAGTGATCCCTGGGGTGTATTTCGTATTTCCCATCCACTCATCAAGATTTTTCTTTAAGAGTGCTAATGAAGAACTTTGCTTGACATAGATGGGTAGCCTGTTCCAGAGTATGGGAAGTCTCTGGGACAGGAATCTATCCCTCCATGTCCTGATTATTGTGGTGACAAGATTTAGGTCCCTTGAGCATGTAGCTCAGAGGGATTGGGATTTCTTTAGGTGTAGCATGTCCAACAGCTCTGGGTTTGACATATCTTTATATGTTAAGCAGAGATCACCTCGGAGTAGGCGATATGCTATGGAGTAAAGCTGGAGTTTTTTTGAGGCAGTCAGTGTAGGGCATTTATTTGAGGCCAGTAATCCTCTTTGTGTGGTACTTCTGTGGCCTTTCCAGCTGCTGCAGATGTCTTGTGAGGTACATTCCAAAAGGGAGTTGTACTCTATAATTGGTCTAATGAGTGTCGAGTAGAGGAGAACAATGACCTCTTTTTTCCTGGATGAGAACCCTTTTATGATGAGGTGTGCCATGTAGAAGGACTTCCTGACTATTGTGGCATTGTGACTATCAAAGGAGAGACTACTGTCCACGTGGGTCCCAAGGTCTGTTATCACATTTGGTGTTAAGTAGATTGTTGCCTATGTGGTAGTTCATGGGTACAGAGTTTTTAACAAAAGAGATGATACTGCACTTTTTGGCATTAAGCTTGAGGCCATGGCTCTGACACCAGGCATCTGTCTCAGCGAGGCCCTTCTGTAGGAAGTCCACACCATTTGGGGACTTGACTATGGCTCCTAGTTTGCAGTCATCTGCGAACTTCATTAGCCAGAGGCCTTCTGTGTTAGCCTGTACTTCAGAGAAGTAGATACTAAACAGGAGAGGTCCCAGGATGGAACCCTGTGGTACTCTACTTGTCACTGCTTTGAGGTCAGATTTGGAGTCTGCAACTTTTACAGTGTGGGTTCTGTCAGTGAGCCAGTTGGCAACCCATCTTGTGACATAGGGATTTATACCTAGTTTAGTGAGTTTAGCTATAATTGCAGAATGTGGGATGGTGTCGAAAGCCTTGGCGAGGTCAAGATAGGTTGTGTGAACCACCTTAACCTCACCTAGGTTCATAGGTTCATACTAGGCTATCTGCCCTAGGGCATTTATAAGCCTAGCCAGAGTGTGTGTGGCTTTCACCACCCCTTAGGATGAGAATACTATACCCATTAGTTTGCTGTGCCTCTGTCCAGCAGTGACACAGAGATGATTCCAGGGGTAAACCTACGATCTCCCATCCACTCGTCAAGATTTCTCTTGAACAGAGTCAGTGAGGGGCTACGGCTTTGGTGACTGCCTCAAAGAAGTTGATCAGGTTCAGGAGGCATGATCTGCCTTTCACAAACCCGAACTGGGTGGGATCCAGAGTTTGGAGGTTACCAATGTCTTTGTTTATGAGTTCCATGATGATACATTCCATGGCCTTGCAGACCAGGCTCATCAGGCTAATAGGTCGATAGTTCCTGGGATCAGTGGTGACTCCCCCTTTGTGGAGCGGGATCACTGTTGCTGTGTGCCATTCAGTGGGCACAAAGCCTGATGCAAGGCTATTATTGAAGATGGTGCTTAAGTGGGGAGCCAGTTCGTTCTGAAGTTTGTGTAAAACGCAGCCTGGGATGTTGTCCGGTCCCATGGATGCTGTGTTTTTGGCTTTAGAGATTGCAGCTTTTACCTGTGTAGTTGTGATTACATGGACTCTGCATTCTTCCTGTTTAGATATGGGCTCTTTAGGGAGTGGGGGGGGGGGGTAAAGTTAGCACTGAACCTATCTTCCAGGATGTTGGAAATATCAGTTGGTTCTGTAATTTTCATACCATTGTGCTGTAACTCAGAGCAGATCTGGGTGTTGCCATCGAGATTCTTGACATAGCTATAGAATGCTTTGTTGTAGTTCTTAGAATTAGTGGCGATTTTGTTTTCATAGCGAACTTTGGAGGGTCTTATAAGGGATCTCAGCTTCTTACTGAGGCTGACCTGGGAGCTCCTCCACTCATGGGATTTTACTCTCTTTTGCAACAGTTTCTTCCTTTTATTGTACAGTTTGTTTATGGCAGGGAACCACCAGATTGGCTTCCTTTTTTTTGGAGGATAGCATCTTGGTTCTGTTTGGGATAGCATGATCCATGCACTTGTGTAAGTGCTTATAGAATGCATTTACGTAGGATTCAGCAGTTGTAACTGTATTGCCCATCTGCATGGGTGTCATGCAGTTCACCACTTCAGTCTTAAGAAGCATGAAGTTGGCTTTGGAGAAATTTTTTACCATGGTTTCCTTAATGGTGGGAGGGGGTGGGATGTGGATATCAAGGGTGATTAGCTTATGGTTGTATCGGACCAACGAGGAGTTGACTTCAGGTGTGGAACACCAGTCACTCATGTTGGTAATGACTAGGTCTAGGATATTTTTGCCCCTGGTGGAGGTGTGGATAAGTTGATTCAGGGCATTGGACTATGAATTCCAGAAAGCGTTGAGCTAAGGAGTTGGTACACGAGAAGATTTCCCAGTTAATGATGGGGTAGTTGAAGTCGTCCATTATTAGGGTGTTTGGTTGAACCCTAATATTTTCCAGTACATCAAGAAAAGAGGAGTGGGAATCCTGGTGAATGGTGGGGGAGCTGTAGCAAGCTACAATTTGGACTGCAGTTTTGTCCAGAGCTAGTTGCACTTGGATAACCTCGGATGCATTATACTGAGCAACTAGACTGGAGGTGTGGATATCCTTAATGAATATGGACACACCTCCGCCTTTGGTGTTTCGGTCCAGGTTACATGGCCAAAAAGTGTGGTATGAGTTATAGCCTGGTAGTGCAGGGGTGCTCTCTGGAGCCTTGAACCAGGTCTCAGTCACTGCACAAATATCGATGTTCTCCATTTTAAGGAGTGCCTCGAGTGAGTGCATTTTGAGATTTCAACTTCTAGCATTGAGTAGCATTACCCTCAGTTTTTGCTTGCCTGTTCCTGTTACAGTGGTGAATTTGTTATTTGCACCTTGCCAAAAAAAGGCACTATAGGGGCAGCAAGAGCCTTAGCCAGTATCCAGAATCCCAGGGGTGACAGGTGCAGACCATCTGTGGCAAAGCATCGTGGTCTGTCGACCATGTCATCACAGACAGATACTGGATCCCCTTAGAATGACACCAGAAGCTTGGCCAATTGTTGAAGTCAATCATTTTGTCCTTGTACTGCGGTATCATTCTGATCGATGGCAAAATGCTACTCAGGGCTAGGGTTATACCTGCCTGGGCTACAAGATCGGAGAGTTCTTCCATGGCTCTTTTCATTTAGTCCAGGGAGGTACATCTCAGGTCATTCACACCAACGTGGACAATGACAGAATCATATTTGTACTTGGTTGTGGAGTGACCTGAGTGCGTGGGTTATGTGGCGGATCCTGGCACCCGACAGGCAGCTGACAGTAACCTTCTCCTTGTTTAGCCTGGTGAGTGGGACATCAGTGTGCCTGTCTATAGAGTCACCTATGACTTCTGTGTTGGGTACATTGTTTTGCCTTATTGGCTGTGGTTGAGTGGCATACTGAGTCTGTTGGCTATGTGTCATTTGGGTTGAGTTGGGGGATGGAGGTTGCTTGCATTTCTGCTTTGGAAGTCTCTGTTGCATAGACAGATTATTATCGATAGCCTCCGCAAATGTTTTTGTGTTACTATGTGTGGATTTTGGTGGTGTAGATTTAGTGAGACTATGTGATGAGTGTGGTGTGGTACAAATGTTTACCTTCTCCTCATGACTGTCAAGTTCAGTCTTGGTTGGAGAGAGCTTTACCACCAGTTTGGCTAGATAAGTGCATCTCTCACAGGTTGTAGTGTTGGGTGGTAGGAGAAGAGGGTTGTCTGTGTACATGAGGCAATTTCGACACTGCCTCAAGATGCCCAGATTCATCAGAAAGACAGGAGAGAACATTGGGAGCTGACCCTTGGACATGCCTGAGTAAAAAACTATTTTCCTCTAGATAAGTGAGGAAAGCAAGTACAAAAACTGTTTTCCTCTAGGTAATGAGGAAGGTTGAGTGCTATAGTAATTAGTAGCTTATTTAGTGCTTACAAGTTCTGAACAAGTGCTGAGCATGAATAAGCAAATTTAAGTGCTAAAACTAAGAATCTGTATCTGCACTAGACGAGTTACAGGACAGAAACAAGTGCAAATGCAGGCTTTCAAACCAGAAAGTTGAGAGAGAGATAGAAGAGATTGCCCAAACAGCCAGTAACTACAATTTCTGGGCCAGAACCACTCCTTATGTGGTAGATAGGTTACCTAGTGCTTACCACTCCCACTGATAAGCTAGAAGGCCTCCCTCCAACACAGAAAGGCTTGGGGGGCTCAGAAGCTTACATACAGTCCTGGATACAGCAAATTTGTATCTGGAATACTAGTTACAGGAAAGGTAGGAAACAGACAAAGTTTTTTTTTTGTTTTGTTTTTTTTTTTTACAGAAAAGTAGCAAAAACAGTAGTACAAACAATTCACATGCAGTGCAAGCTAGCACACTTGAGTATGTAGCAATATTAGACCAAACACAGTTTAAAAATGCTATTAAATTAAAAAGGACTAAAAGCAAGTGCAGAAAGAGTTTATTAGGTAGAATGTGGTAAAGAGACGGGACTGTGGGAGTGTCCTATATCAAATCTACAGTGGAGCGGGCAACTGCAAAAGCCACCAAACAACAAGCCAAAAATAGGGAGGGTGGGTGAGACAAAACAGTTTCAACAGAGATCTAAGCAACAACTAACAGTACAAACTCTAAAACCAAAAAAATATACTCAGCTCTGTATATTTGCGTATAGATTGGAAAGCAGTCTCTCAGAACAGGGAGACAACAGTTTCAACAGAGATCTAAGCAACAATTAATAATGTCTAAAACCAAAAAATATATACTCGGCTCTGTATATTTGCAGATAGATTGGAATGCAGTCTCTCAGAACACAGGTTCCAGCAATTATTGTGGATGATCAGAACTATGCCTATACAAGAATGATTGACCGAGTCCCTTTCACAGCTGTAATAATGACTCCTTGCACTTAGAATTGGCAGTGAGCTCAGGAATTATACCAACACTATGTAATGGCCGTTTTCATCATCAAAGGTAGAGTTTTTCAATAAACATGCTCTAGTAAGTAACTAAGATAGAAGTAAGCTATGCCTGTAGCCCAAACAGAGTCCCTTAAATGTTGCCTTGAGTATCTTTTTGTGAATACGGGATGATATTGGGAACAAAAAGTAAAAGTTACAATGGCAGTTACAACTGTGTGAGGCAAGCTGTGCTTTTGTTCAGTGGAAATATAAGTTTGTAAAGGAAGTGAAGAATGTCCTATAACTGAGTCCTACAACAAAAGAGCTGATAACATAAGTAGGCTGATGACACTGATCGTGGGTTTTGAGTTAAAGAGGGCAGCTAAATTACTGAAAACTGATACTAGTACCATAATTTCTTGAACCACTATAATCAGCATTTAAATCATAGTAAGTGCTGCATCGTTGCCATTGGCAATAGTGACTTAGTTCCATTACCTTTGTAAGTGTCTCTTTACTTGAATATTAGTGTACAAGTCCCTTAAATACCTACTGCCCAGGCGTGTACTGCATTTAGAAGATCCATAATGCACTGATGTGACTGCACTTATCCCTGTATGTGCATGTGCTTGTCTGTCTGGGCATGCCCTTTTCAAATGCAACCATAGTCTCACACTCCTTTTTTTATCCATCCATCTGTCTGTCTATCTATCTATCTATCTATATTAATTGGAGTACAAATGAAAATTAGCTGGTAAAGCATTCATACATATAATTAAATAGCCCAGTGATGAATAAATTAGCTAAGACGTATTTCTTGTTTGTGCATTCTTAAGTGACAGTAAAGGTACAGTGTGCACGGCATGCACAGATGTGTTAGTGTCAGTGAGTTGCACTTAATATCTTTGTCTACATTTTTTTTTTCTAGGCTGATTGAATACAGACATATCTCCTGATTAGCTTGATTAGTCAATCAACAATTTTTATCCAGGCATGATTTCATGTTTCTATAAAGCAAATCTGCCTAAAGGTTGATAGTGAACTGATGATCAGTTTGTCTCACTCTCCTGCTGTTTCTTCTTCCTGCATTCTGTTATCAAAGTTCCTGGCTTGTTATGATTTACACCTCAGGAGTCTTCAGACAGTTGTTGATAAACTTTGTGGCCATTTGGTGTTTTAACAGCTTGTGCTTCTATCCTGCTGTTCTGTCTTCTTCCTGATATTAGAAGACTGCTTTTGTAAGGGAGGCAGATGGTTAGTATCTGCATTCCATTTTGACAGAAGGATCCCAGGTTTAGGACTTTGATCTTATTATTGCCAAGGCATTTCATGAATGCCTGGTTGTATTTATCACTTTTTACTTGACAACAAATGATATGTTGTTTATTCTTCTTTTTACTTGCTATCCTACTTGGGGAAGAACTGTCAACATTCATTTTCAAAATTTAGAATGTTTTTGTAAAAATATAGAGAATTAAGGTGCAATATGGAAAGATTGCTAATTGCTTTAAGTACAAAGTTCACAATGTGGTTAAATGTGTCATCATGTTCTGACAATCTGGCTTGTTGATGAAATGACATGATTCAACATTATTTTGTTTAGCGGTATCATCAGCCAGCAAACTCTTTTAGTCTGGAATAGGCTTGTCTACGTAGCAAACTGGAACTGTTCATCAAAATAAAATACATTTAGGAGATACGATTTGTGGCTACTTGTTTTGGGTGCAGGATGTGACCATGAATTCAGCATGGGATTCTTCCTTGCATAATGCAGAATATGTTATTGGCTTGTACATCTGCATTTAGTCAAGGCATGGTGCTTCTGCATTTATAGTAAATATATATTGCATGATCATTCATACCATGTAATTTATTATAACTGTTGAAGTTTATTACTGAGGGCCCTAGTTGTGTGTTCTTATGTATGCTACTATATGTTAATAGTTTTAATATCTACCAGAGCTTATGATAGAGCATATTATAGTTTATAGTTCATAAACAATGCCTTTCAATCTATCATCTGTCTTGTATCTGTATTAGAAGACCTTAGCAGTTGAGACCTTCTTAATTTGGTTTAGTGTTAAATAATGCTTCTTTCCTGAATATGGTTTGAAACATAAGTTCTCTTGCCTAACATTGTAAATCATTTCCTGAGTAATAAGAAATACCCTGGGATTCTGAAACATACTGAGAGCTATGGCACTGAACTACCCACTGTTTATTTTGTGTGCAGAATACAATGCTGGGCTCAAAATCATTTAACAGTATTGAAACAGTATATAATTAGTAATCCCACTCATAACCAGTGCAGGTCTACCAGACAGGGAGATGAAGCTGCAGTGATGGCTCTGTAATGTGATGAGTACAAGTGACAGATGTAAAGGGAGAACATGCATCACTTGAGTTCACATAAGTACAGAAGTGATAAGATGAGAAAAGCAGCCAGCACACTTAACAGGTCTACTACACATATTAAATCTACTTTTGACCATATGAAGGGGTGGAAATGGGAGTATAGGTCAGCAAGAAAAAGGGAATGCAACCACAGGGAAACACACAACAAAAACATGGTGAGGAATGAGTATGAAGTGAGAAGAGGAAGAAGGGTATTTTTTTTTTTTTTGTAGAACAGGTGTTCATTTTTTCTATTCAAAGAAGGTATAGTGGGGAAGGATGTAAGGGAGGCTGAAAGTATGGAAAGGAGGTAATGGTAGGCTACAGGGGCAAGCACAAAACACGTAGCACAGACAAGACTGACAGAGGAGGCTATGACACATTACAGGAGGAGGAAAGTGGTGCTAGAGATATGAAAAACAAATGGGAAGACAATGTTGATGAAGGGTAATGGACAATAAGCAGGGGAGGAGATGACACAAGAGAGGGGAAACTCTGTGATGGGGGAATAGGGTGAGTATATCTCCCAAACCTCTCTGCTCATATCATCACCAGCTGGTGGGCAAATACCACCCTGTGTACCTTCACCAGTGGGTCTTGGCTATGACGGTGTTGCCAGTGCCAGGCAGTGATGGGACTCTATCAGTTATAAGAGGAGTCTTTTCAGGTGGCAGATGCAGGCAAACATACAAATGTTTGCCAACACACCCTTCACATCCACCAGCTGCCTGTAGGTGACAAAAAGAACCATCATCTGGCAAAACCACCAAAACGAAGAACAGCCCTACCAGCCAGTGAAGCTCCACATGGAGCAGGGCAGGCCAGCATCTCAAGCTCCCCCTATAAAAGCATCAGGGACCTTCTGAAGCTGGCACTGAGGCAGGTGCACTGATTGGTCAGTCTCATTGGAGGGATGGCAACAGGCATAGACACTGGTACTGCCATGACAGTTGCTGTACAGAACTTCAAAATAAAAGGAGTGAAATAACATAACTAGCAGAGCAAAATAAATGAAAAATAAAGGATAGCAACAAAAAGGCAGGGGGACATCACAAGAAATAAAGTATGACGTGCACCTATATTTCAGTGACACTAAGCGCAAATGCATGTTAGCACATGCACCAAACCCAAGTGAGAAGCACAACTGTCTAAAATGTACCATGTGACATGCTGCTATGTGCTATGTAAGTAGTGCAAACAAGGAAAATATTGGAGAATGTAATACCTATACTGCTTATGACTGACAGGCATATCTGAGCTTCTTCTTCTTCTTCTTTCAGTTTTTCCTGGTTAGGGGTCACCACAGCAGAACTCCGGTCGCTAATGATTGGCAGTAGATTTTTATAGTGCCAAGGTGCCAGCCCAATGCCCAACCTTCAATGAAGGCACGCCCATTCATGCATGTCTTTCGAACACCACTCGACCGTGGGGAGGACATGCAGACTCCACACAGAAGGTGCTCCAGCTGAGAATCGAACAGGAGAACCTCTTGCTGTGAGGCGACAATGCTACTATACATAAAAAGTGCTGCAACATGCCATTGTGTCAGTAAATGTCCCACTGGCTTTAGGTATATAGGAGGTAATGCAACCCTGACATATATCTGCAGGAATAAACCGAACTGGTGACTTCACATTTTATCCAGCTATGTTCATAGGTTCATAGGTTTATTGGTTGATACTAGGCTATCTGCCCTAGGGCATTTATAAGCCTAGCCAGAGTGTGTTTGGCTTTCACCACCCTTTTAGATTAGTTGACTGTGCCTCTGTATAGTAGGTCACAGAAGATAGCCCTTTTAAGGTTAGTTTACTGTGCCTCTGTCTAGTAGGGACACAGAAGAGATCCCAGGGGTAAACCTACGATCTCCCATCCACTCGTCAAGATTTCTCTTGAAGAGGGTCATTGAGGGGCTCTGCCTAACATGGATTGGGATTCATTTCCAGAGTGAGGGGAGCCTCTGGGATATGAATCTGTCCCTCCAGCATGTCCTATTTATTTCTGTGCTGAGGTTTAAGTCCCTGGAGTGTGTAGCTCTAAGGGATTTGGATTTCCTGAGGTGGAGCATGTCCATTAATTCTGGTTTGGACATGGCTTTATACGTCAGGCACAGATCGCCTCTGAGTAGGCAGTAAGCAACTGAGTAGAGCTGGAGTTTCTTTAGCCTAACTGCGTAGGGCATCTGTTTGAGTCCCTTGATCCTCTTGGTGAGGTACTTTTGTGGTCTTTCCAGTTGCTGCAGGTGTTGGGTAAGGTACATCCCAAATGGGACATGGTATTCAATTATGGGCCTGATGAGTGATGAGTAGAGGGGCACAATGACCTCTCTTGATCTAGATGTGAACCCTTTCGTGATAAGGTGGGCTATATAAAAGGTCTTTCTAACCACTTTGGAAACGTGATTGCCAAAGGAGAGATTGCTATCTATTTGGGTCCCCAAATCCCTAATTACTTCTTTCGTACTTAATGGATTACCACCTATGTGGTAATCTGTGGGCACTTTGTTTTTCCCAAAGGGGATGACTATGCACTTTTTGGCATTTAGCTTTAGGCCATGGCTCTGGCACTAGTTATCCATCTCTGTGAGACCCTTTTGGAGGATGCTTGTGTCAGTTGGCAAGTCGATTATGGCACCCAGTTTGCAGTCATCTGTGAACTTGGTCAGCCATAGTCCTCCCATGTTAGCCTGTACATCAGAGAAATATATACCGAACAAGAGAGGTCCCAGGACTGAGCCTTGTGGGATGCCACTTGTAACTGGTTTAGAGTCTGACATGGCACCTGCAATTCTGACCATGTGGGTTCTATCCCTAAGCCAATTTGCAACCCATCTTGTGACATAGGGGTTGATATTTAAGCTGGTGAGCTTATTTATGATGCCTGAGCGGGGTATTGTGTCGAAGGCTTTTGCGAGGTCCAGGTAAGCTGTGTGGACAATCTTCCCTTCATCTATGGCCTTGGTGACTGTTTCAAAGAAGTCGACCAGGTTCAAGAGGCAAGATCTGCCCGTAACAAAGCTGAATTGGGTAGGATCCAGTGTTTGGAGGTTCCCAATGTCTTTGTTTATGAGTTCCATGATGATACGCTCCACAGCTTTGCAGACCAGGCTAGTCAAGCTTATAGGGCAATAGTTTCTGGGGTCCATTGTGGCACCACCTTTGTGGAGTGGGACCACTGTTGCTGTATGCCATTCCCTGGGTACATATCCTGCAGTAAGGCTGATACTGAACAGTGACTTTATGTGAGGGTTCAGTTCTTCTTGGAGCTCATGTAAGATGCAGTCCGGGACACTGTCTGGTCCCATTGATGCTGTGTTTTTTGCTTTGGAGAGGGCAGCTCTCACCTGTGCATCTGTGATGTCAGGGAGGCTACACTCTGTTGGGATAGACATTTGCTCTTTTGGGGGGGGGGGGGGGGAGAAGTTTGCACTGAACCTGTCTGCCAGGATGTTGGCAATGTCTGTGGGTTCAGTGTATTTTTTGTCATTTTGCACTAACTCAGAGCATATCTGGGAGTTGCCACCCAGGTTCCTGACATAACTAAAGAAGGCCTTGTGATTATCTTTAGCGTCTTGTGTAATTTTTCTTTCAAAGCTGGCCTTAGATAATTTTATGAGGGATCGTAGTTTCTTGCTAGTACTGATCAGAGATGCCTTCCCTTTTTGGGATTTTGCTCTATCATGTATTTGCTTCCTCCTTCTGTTGTATAGCTTATTTATGGCTGGGGTCCTCCAGACAGGTCTCCTGCCTTTGGAGGAGTGAGTCTTGGTTTTATTTGGGATAGCATGATCCATGCATTCCTGTAGGTGTCCATAGAATGCTTTTGTAAAGGATTCTGCGGTTTGGGCCGTATTTTCCACTGGCCCAGGGGCTTTGAAGGATTCCACCTCAGTTTTGAGAAGTGTGAAGTTTGCTTTGAGAAGTTCTTCACCGTGGTTTCCTTGGCTGGGGGTGGGGACGGGATATGGATGTCCAGTGAGATGTAATTAGCTAACCTCTGTAAAACAAATGCATGTCATTAAAAATATGAGTAGAAGCCGTTCATAGAGAACACTTTGTAATATGTATGCAGCATTATGATAAGTTAAACAATTTAACAACTGGTACACCACAATGCCCTATTCATTGTCCCCTTCTGTTTAACATTCTTACGAACATTGTCCACAAATTCACACAACAGGCCACCCTAATACAATGCACAGATGACTCCACAGTTATATGCACATCAGACAGCCTGTCACTTCTCCAAAACAATACTCTGCATTATTTAACAGCTACCGATGCATGGCTTGTAGCTAACAATTCATGCTCAGCCCCCCAAAAAACCGACTACTTCTTTTTCCCCAAATCCCTCCCACATGATATAATAAAATGTAAAGTACTCTTTTTTAGTAATACAACCACTGAAGTCAATTGTCATAGCAAAATATTAGGTATGATAGTGTACAATAATCTTAAATTCAACCTGCTTATACTTTCTCACCAATGCAACTAAAGCTATACTTACTACTCTATTGTCCTTCTGCCCTCTCTACTTTATGACGCTCCCATCTTTACTAACCTGCAGGCATCACCAAAAGCTGAACTTGAACAATGCAACAATAAAATTGCTAAATTTGCAGCAAATGTCCATTTCAGAACCCACCACTCTATAGCACTAGCAAAGTCTTTTGGCTTTTCCAGTTTAGGGGTTGCCACAGCTGATCACCGGTCTGCAGACTGATTGGCAGTGGTGTTTTTACAGTGTCATGTTGACAGCCCAGTGCTCAACCTTCACAGAAGGTACACACATACACACACGCACCTACCTGTATGTCTTTAAAACTTCCTTGACCACAGGGGGGACATGCTAACTCTGCACAGAAGGCACTCCAGCCGAGAATCAAACCAGAAATCCTCTTGCTGTAAGGTGACAGCACTAACCGATGTATAAAAAGCCTAAATTGGATATAACTACCCCATCAACTAATATAAACAGAGATTCTTACCATGTTTAAAATTACCCAGCATTAATTTGCTTGTATGGCACTACCATTCTACAGAACTATGTTCCTACTCAGTCATTATGACTCATTGAACAAAATCTTCTTGGTCTCCACAAAACTATCAAATCTTCTGGGCATGGTCTGCGCTCACACCTTGCTGCTAAGTTCTGGAACTTCCTACTTATATCCATCAGGTTAATACCATCCCTCCAGTCCTTTAAAACAATTCTAAAAGATTTTCTGGCTAAAATCTAGCTTTGCTCTTGCTCAATCCCGGGATAAACTACATCCCTAAATATGAACATGTACTTATTCATACCTTACACCTCATTACTCCCCGTTTCTTACTCACTTCCTTACTTCAGTCAGTTTCTCTCCCATGACTCTATCTAATTACGCTCTAATGCTGATTTTTTTTCCTTTCACTTCATATTGAAATTTCTATCTGTTCCCATTATACTAACTCGCCTTTAATTTCTCCAAAAATGTTTCTATTAAATTATTGTCATATAAAATGTATCTATTTTTAATCAATATTTACATACTATGTCTAACTTGGTATAATTACTTAAACTGTAAATGTTTTGTGTTATTTTTGAAGCTTGTAACATTTTTGTACATACAAATTGTAATTCTCCATCTTACTGTATGTATACTATTGTACTATTTAATTATTGTATTTTGCTTATATTTCTGTGGAGTTTTTCTCCCTGGGCCTCCACTGAAAATGAGCTTCTGGCCCAGTGAGACTTTCCTGGTGATCAAATGTAAATAAATAAATAAATAATAATTTTGAGTTCTTCTCCACAGAAAATTGGCCCTTACCTTGTTGGATTTTCACAGTAATCAAGAGCTAGTAAATAAATAAATCAGTAAATTAATAAATAAATAATATTACATCGTTTAAACTAAATGCTATATTCACCTCTCTTCCTATAAAGGCACTGCATTTTCCTCCACAATTGGAAGCTATTCCCTGCAATAGCCTCCTAATTCGTAGATGAAGGTGACACATTACTAATGTCATGCCACAGGTAATATCCTCCCAAAAAAAACTCTAGTTAATGCACATGATGCTTACAATACATCTTAGGCACTCTCACCCTGATCTCTTTTTCCCACAGGTTAAGGTATGGCTGGAGCCATCACAGTTCACTATAGTGGTGCCTGCATTGTGGCATCATTAACAACCCTAATAAGGCAGTGCCAGACAGGCATCCGCCTTACACTCATGAACCTGATATGACTTCCCAAACAGGTGCGTCCAAAAGTCCCTGCACAGTAAAGATAGAAAGATATTAAATTCCTCAGAGCACCACAGGGGCAAGGTGCCAGAAACAGTCCCACTGGAAACCATGACCATACATAAGTTCTCCTACCAGAGAATCATGGCAGACATTTCACAGCCATGCATGTTTTCTGTTTCACAAGCTGATGTGAAAAATAGAGCAACTCAGTAGTTTGAGTTTTAGTGGGATGTAAGGCAGCCTTTCCCAATATTGCAGAGGTTTACATGTGGCAGAAAGGTGTGAGGAATGCCTGTGCATGAAAGTAGCTGAACATTTTTAGTGATGTTACTGTTTAATGCCTCTGTTGGCTGCAGTTGTAAAACAGGAAAAGGTAACTTTCCTGACTGAGACTTTGACCTTCCCATACTTGCTCAGTCTACATAAGGTATTCATATGGATGCATGCCATTGTAAAAGTCTCTCACTTCAACTCTTGCTGAGACATGTAGGTGGAGTGATTCAGAAAGAATCATGAGGTGGGTCCTCATTTGCATATTCATCATATTCAGAGACTTAAATCTACTCAATATAAACCACAGTGACAGCACACAGCCTCATTGCACTATTGAGGAAAATGTGGTACACTGATACAAAACTCATTATACCTGTATAAAAACAGCTAGTGATCAGGGTTATTGTCATTATTGCCTTTGTGAGGTAGTTGCTACCTTTTACAAAGCATTTATTTTGCTGCACTATCTCCTTAATATGTTCCTTATGCAAATGTTGTGGAAAAATGTGAGTTTTGAGTCTCCATACCCATTCTAATGTACTGCTGCAGTAAGGGAAAGCAAGGCAGCTATAAGGAATCAAATGGGGATGGTGCCTACAGGCACCACTTTTACGGAAAATGTAGGTCAGCATTTAAAAGTGCCATGTTAGTAATGTGAGCTGCTAAAGTGAAACATTGTACTGTGTAGAAGAAGACCTTTTGCAGGTGTCAGGAATAAGGTCTAGTGGTGTTGCAGAACTGTTAATGAGCCTTCTTCTAATCACTGAGCATAAAGGTGGGACATGCAAAACTAAGGCTTGTTAATAGCCCTCATTAAACACTATGCAATGCTGTGTAGCCTTATATGTTGAAAGTTTGTTTGGGGGATAAAAGAGGGAACAGGAACAGTCATGCAGCTGCAGGACCATAGTTGAACATGCTCTGCATGTCAAAGGAGGGTGAATACTGACAGACAGTGCACTGATAGTGCTGTGAGTGCTACCTGGTAGGTTTGTAGATGACTGGGCTGGCCTGCAAATGAAGCATAGTGAATATACTGAAGATAGTTACCTGCCTGATTGTAGTTTGTTGCTCTCGGTGACTTGTTGAAAGAAGTTGTTGGGTAGGTGTGGGGTGTCTGGCTGTTGTTGTGCTATATATATATATATATATATATATATTCAGGTACACCAGTCTGTATACCTATTATGTATCATACAGGCATGACAGCAGGGCAGGCTGGATAATGAACTGCAGAGGTTACTGTCATTCTCACACAGTGTATTCTTTCTCCACAAATTGCAACATCTGGCAAAGGAAAGGAGTACATATGCAAGTCCTGGCATGTTAGAATGAGATCTTATTGTAGGCCATCCATCTCCATGCTTGACAGAGATTCATCCAGGAGAATTCTGATTGGCCTTGCTGAGACCATGTTCAGCAGGATGCAGTTACAGACATTAATACTGTCAGTGGCCAAGACCAAGAATATGAACAAGTCAGATGCATGAACACAAGCATGATTAAACATGCCAAAAAGTATAATCCAGCATTTAGTAAGAGGGAAGGGTGATGGAAGGTAGCCTGTCAGAAAGACCACTACTGGCTGAGATAGCAGAGTTCATTGATACTCTGTTTGAAGGATCAGACTTATCAGTTTCCTATGGTGGGGCATTGGACCTAGGTACTTAGCTGTACTGTGTCCCCAAGTGTCTCCAGTGGGGATGCCCAAGGTGTTTTTCACTACTGTATTGGAAAGGGCACATTTCTGATTTGTGAAGTGGAGTGCATGTCAGTCAATTTGTGTTTTTCTTTTATGTATGCACATCAGGATTATAAGCTTCCATGGCAGGGCTAACCAGCTGGCAGTGTAAACCTTGTCTCTAAATGATTGTCACTGTTGCTGTGACATCCCAAACCCATGTGCGAAAATAGGAAAAAGGGGCTATGGATGGATGGATGGATCAGGGCTACAAACTTCACAGGCAATGGAACAAGGTAATGTCTATATTTTTCAGTGGCAACATTATTTGATGTGCCTATTATTTCTGCACTGGGAATAAAGTAAAGGTGGTGGGTAGCTCTTATGCTGGTTATTGTACTTTGACATCCTCCTAGCTGATGTGCTACACAACACAGCCAATGTTGATATTCCACTGCCTGATGTTGGATATGAGTCTGACTCTGGCAATGACATCAGTGAACAACTGGTATGACTATGTAGCATGGTGATAGTGTTGGATAGAAGGAATGTGCAAGCCATATCCCTCATCCAGGCAATAGATATGGCCCCTGTGCCTGTTGAACTACAAAAGAAACATGGAGTACCACTGAAGGGCAGGCCATCAGTGACAAAGCTAGACAAAAAAGTAAGTCTCCCACAGAGGCACATGTGTCACTGTTGGCCGCAAGTGCCACAGGACATTGGGATGACCATGTGGGTTGGAACATACATGGCCACTGATGCTACTGGTATTGACCACACCAGGAACTAGCTGTCTCAAAATATGCAACCCAACAAATGTGCTCGGCCACTGAAGAGGCACAGGCTGGCAAAACGTTTTTCTTTACATGCATTGCATGTACTGAGGAGCTACTGTAATACATGTAATATATGTGTGACATTCTGGACATTGACCATCACATGCTAGCACAACTCAGGCACTCCACTGCTCACATGATGCACGCCAAGCATGTGTCTCATAGTCAGTCCACATCCAGTTTGCATGTTGATGGCCATCATGTATGTGGAGGCCTAGTCCACAGTCACACAGTGGCACCAGATCCACAGCAACATTTGGAGTGGTGGTGCAGCTGGTAGGATAAATATCCATGAGGGTGTGGTGCTCATGCCATTGTCAAGTTTTGTATAAGGCACCATCATGATTATGTAACACACCTGCCTCTAGTCTATGTCTTGGTATTGCCCGTGAAACTCCTAGGAAAGTCAACTGTCATGGAAGGGACAGTGCACGGGATGCCAGTACATTTTCTATGGGAGCCATGAATCTGTCCATAAAATTCAGAAGTTGCATTACGACATCTGCTCAGGCTGTGTCCCACCACATCCACACACAGTCATCTTCAGAACCCAGTTGCATGGACACAGAGACACACACATACACACACACACACACACACACACACACACACACACACACACACACACACACACACACATATATATACACATACACACACAGTAACAATGGCCCTGCCAGATAATTTTGCCATAGATCCCACCAATATCTGGCCAACACTACACAAAGGTATTTTCTCTTACAGCAGCATACATACATTTCCATGTAGAAGACTCTGATTAGTCTTGTTTCTTGCACCACCTCTGTAAATGATGAGAACTGCTCCATGCCCTTTGGTTATCACTTGGGTTTTCTATGTCTGATGTACAGTGTGGCCAGTCTATGCCTAAGTATGCTGCAGACCACTATTTGAGACATCCACATAGCAAAACAACCCAAACAAATGCTGAACAGTGACAGGACATAGTTGCATCCATTATTTGACATGATCTGTGGATTTCTGGTAGGAGTCATCAACAGTGACTCCAGGGCATATCAGGTATCACCAGTAAGATGGCCCTAGCTAATGTCCTCTATTACAAACCATTGATAAAAGTCACTCTTGTGCCATATGTGAGTCATAGGTGTTGATTGTGTGGCCTGCAGACACATTATAGATAACACTCTGTGCATTTTGACCACTTGGCAGTTTTTGGAGTGGTAACCTTTACCGTTTACAAGCCTGCTTCCTAGCTCACCAGGTGTGGCCTTTACTTCAATATGAGTGCAGTCTATATCCTCCTAATCCCTAGAGAAATGGCCTATATCATGGTGTTTGCTGTCTCCTCTGTGCTACAAAAGAGTCATATATCCTCTCTCAACTGGTACAGCATGGCATCAAAGAAATGGAGGAGTATTCTTGAGTAAACATATGAGCTACCCCACAGTGTCACCAGCTGGCATCTGAAAGGACTCTTTAACTAATATTCTCAAATAAATACATTCATTACCATCTACTGGGATAGGTAGCCCATGACTGCCATGGACCTGCAAATGAGGGTGACACACAATAACAAACTCCTTTATGGGGACTCTCTCTTTACAGTGCTAGTCTACAACATCCTTTTCATGAAGGCCATAACATTTTAAATGCAGACAAAAAACATGGTGCTTCTGGGGCCAACAATGCACAACACAGTGGCTACTACTTGAAATAACATCTTGCTGTGTATACACATTTGCTAAAGTTGCAGCTACCCCACACATAGTTCTGCTACTCTCCTGCTCTAAGGCCATGAATTTATTGTGGTCAAACTCACATTCAGAGGCACTTCACATGGTTGACTTTGATATGTTTCTGATTTGCAATGCCCTATTGTTTTCTCTTTTACTACATCAGACTCCCTATTTTAATACTGTTGCTCACAACCCAATCATTTTGCCAACATTAGCATGTACTACAACATCTCTGTTGCATGAGGTTCCCTGCTCACATTTATTTTGTCTCTAAATTGCACATACCTTGCACAAGGCCACTTATCATGCACAGTTGTTGGTTGCATTGTAAAAAAAATGTTTCTGAATCTCAGCTATAGACTGCTATTCTTCATCTTGTGAATTACATGTTCTGCAAGTCCTTCTAATAGCTGTTTTACACATGCAAATTAAGTACAACATATTTACCCATTGTCACAAATGTGTGTCGATCCGGGAACTGCGGCAGTAACTTTATTATGGATAGTAGAACAGTTACCTGACTATGAATTTAATACATGGAGTTTCAAGCTTTCCATTCTTCACTCCTTCCCATTTTTGGAAGTCTTATTAACAGAAGTAATGTCTGCAAGTGTGGTATTCTGAAATTGATCAGATAAATCACTGTTCTGCTTATACCCACTAAGCAACCCTGTGTAGCATAACAAAATGCTACCTGGCATATTGTTCTTGTCATTGCTGTAGTTTTCCTTCCCACCTCTTCTTCTTGGTGTCATTAGCCAATTCTTATGAGAATCTGCCTAGCATACCACTTCTATCCCTACTGAAAAATCATAAGAAAAAAAAAGAAGGAAAGATCTCACATCCCTTACTTGACAAATTCACACCTATGGCTACCCCTCACTGCCATTTCATTCAGTATTTCCCTTCATCTTCTACTGTTACAACCAGAACTAGTTGTGTTCCAAATGAAGTTTCTGAGAATAAAAAGCAGCAAACATGTTGTAGTCCATTACCTGAAAAGAGGTTGGGAAGGTTGTGTTGTAATCTCTTGCAAAATGTAGTGATAGTACTTTCCAAGACATATTTTTTTGCTTCCACCTCTGAGCTTCATTATTGCCAGCCAAACCCCTGTGCCCCATCCACACTAGATCTACCAGCACACTCTTTGTCCCCCAGACTTTATCCAATATTGCTGTGACCAGTCACTGATCCTTAGGCCACCAGGAGCTTAGCACACTGAAACATTCATAGGGGTCACTTATGACTTATCCTGATTCCCCCCCCCACCCATGTTGCAACATAGTATAGCCTGAGTGGGCATGCAATGTGAACGAATGGTGTATTGCCATGCCTCTGCAATACCTCAGCCAGGACCACCTTCAACCCTTTGACCAAGTCCCCCTTATAACAATGTCCTCGCCTCCACCAAGGATCAGCATAGGGAAAGGCCCATGCACCCTCATCCCCAGAGGTAGACATTCAATTTACTTCCCCTGCCACTCTGTCAGTCACCCAACCTCTACTCATAAACTGGTCATCTGTGTCAAGATATATCCCATCTATGCTACTAGACCAGCAACACTTCCTGATATAGTGATTAAAGCACTAGTCTTTTGTCAATATGAAGTTATAAATTCAATCCAAATAAATGTTGATATTTCTACAATTATGCAACTTAAGAAACCTAAACTGCAAGCTATTCTACAGAAACTCATCTTTACAGCAGAAGCATGAATCAAATTCCAAATCTTAAATTAAATATCATAAGTCACACTAAACAGGGCAGATGACAATCTCTGTAATGTTTTATAAACAATTTAAAATACATCATCAGTCTTTCATGCTAAACATTCCACCAGCAGCATCTTTGTTTCTCTACTTAAGAGTGTTTATAATGGACCAGGAAATTCATCAGTTTTGTTTGGTTAATCATATAATTACAGAAATGCTAAAATTATAACTATCTCCCCAATGATTTAAGCAAATGTAAATATAAATAATGTTAATAGTGCACATTTGTCTTTTTTATTTCTTATATATATATATATATATATATATATATATATATATATTTTTATATATTTTATTTATGTATTTCACATCACTGTATTATCTTATTAAAATTTAATCCTATACACCATAATGCACCGATAGACGTTTCTTCTTGTTTGTGATAATTGACTTTTCCACTTAACTTGAGCTTTTTTGTATTTATTATATCCTCTGCACAGAATCTAAGAATGGTCTGTATAGCGTGAGACCACTTAGGAAACCAAGTAGACGTTCAACTGATATACAGAATGGAAAATTACAGAGTGGTTTGTGAATGTATCGTTAGGCCACGTAACCCCAGACATATGATACTTATTACTGTGTTTATGAGATTGGATCATTCTGAATCCTATTTGGAGTTATGTTTGCATATGTTAAAGTGCATGTTGAGTGGGTTAATACACTTAAGCTTGTCCACCTTCAGAAATGCTACCAGCCTTTGTGGCAATATCCTTTCTATATTTTATACCACTGAATTAATGCCAAAAGCTAAGTACATGTGTACATTATTCTGAGTATCGGCTCTTCTCTGTACTACTACACATCTCCTGCATTCATCTGGTACATTTACCATTGCCACTGACCTCACTAATACCTCTGTACAGTTTCCAAATATCTTCAGTTAACAGAAGCTATTATGTATTGTATAGGTTTACGACTGAGTGCTTGAGCTGCCAAGGTCAAGTTGAGTTGTGCAAACCCTGCATTGCAAATTTCAGAATGTTGAACACTGACATTATATTTGAACTTGCCCTCCTTCCAGACCAATTGTAACACTTGGTCCTGGTTCCAAAATGGTAGGGAGTTTTACCGTTTGACCTGGTTTTCGAGCTTGCTGGTATTCTGCATTCTGACATTCAGGGAATGGTGTGGTGAATGCTTGACTCGACTTGGCAGCTCGAGCATGCAGTAATAAACCTATTATATAAGCATCATCACTGGTCAATAATGAGAACCAGCTATATCAGATTAAGGCCAGTTCAAGCATTCAGAATCAGTATACCTATTACATTCCTCAGCCAGAATTCTACAACAGTGATAGCAGTACATCTATAATATCATAATCATAATATGATAATGTCAGCAAACTATGTAACATTCAGACACAACTACCTAAAGTAGTTTGTTCAGCTACTAGAAAATGACATCTTTCATATTGGTTGGGTCAGCAAATATACTTTCAACTATGCAAACTACCAAAGACAAAATCAATATTGTTGAAGCAGGACAGTATAGACTCGTTACATTCTTATTAGCAGACAAGTGGTTTATTCGTATGCGATGATAGTACTTCATGATGTCTGGATTACAAGGTTGAATTGTTCAGAATTACACAACAGTGTAAAACCACTCCTTGCGATAGAGAAGAAGCATGCTGTAACCACTTTAAATATGAATGGGCATTTTCTTTGACTTAGCCACAGACCTTCCTTTATTAGAAAGGCAAGCCTTGCTGACAGCATATTTATTATAGCAGAAGGTTTCATGCTGATAGCATAATGACAGTACTATGCTTACAAGATGAGCTCCTTTTTGACAAAATTTACAAAGTCATGTCTAGATCACAGCGCTGATAGCTTAATCACTGTATCTAGTTTAAATGACAATATCTATGTACTGAGACTTGCCCAGAGATCCATATAGACATAGTGCTACTTTAAAAAAAGATTTACAGTACTTTACTTGAAAAATGTCACATCAGCAATATGACACATTGAAAGAAACATACATCTAGCATGTGTTCTGTTTGTTATAAATAGCATGGCAGGTCAAATTAGCTTACAACAAAAATAAATCAGTGTTTACGACCTTACCTAACAAAATACCTAGCTTAGGTTTTTTGCCACACACAGCATCATGCAATATATTTAGAATTTATAGCTTGTAAATCAGTTTTTAAAGCATTTTATTTAATATGAACATAAGACGACATTAAAACATATGGTGACATTTTACTTTGAATCACAATTCTGCCAGTATTCACAATGTTTTAAATGTACATAGCAGTATTCAAAGCACATATAATTAGTTAGATTACACAGTGGTATTACTGTATAAATTGCCTTTTGTATGCCAAATATGTACATTTTCTGCAGCTGGAGAAAAGCCAAGATAATTGAAATGAGAGCAGATGGCAAAACTAGAATTCAGATGTTGTACGGATCATATACTCTGAACATCAGTAAGTAGACAGCAAGTACCTACTGTTCATAGGATCATTTAAAAGTGATCTGTGGTGCATTAGTGGGATTGGCACGATTTTCTGCAGATTACACCAACCAATAGTTTCTTTGAAAATATACTCTACACAAGTGGTAGATATATAAAAAAAATTCATAGAAGTAGTATAAGTAATGGATGGGATGAGAAAAGGAACTTGATATGCATTTGCAGATAATCTGTGAGGTCTGTGTGCCCAGTAAATCTTACACTGTCAGAAATCTGCATTATAAAGTTAAACATACTCTGTTATCTGTCATCAGCTAGTTAAGTGTAGCCTCCTCTTCAGAAAGTATACTCTCACAGTAAGCCATCCAGTAAAGGACCCAGTAATTCTTTTTTTTTTTGTTTGTTTCTTTCTACTGCAATCTAACTCATAAACAGAGATATTTGCTAGCAAGTAATGTCCTTTGCAGCAGGAACGAGTTATGAAGAAGCAAAACAGAGCTGTTCATCTTTAGATGAGGTTTTCAAACATAATCTTTCAGACCCTATGAGATCCAGTCTTCAGTGATATTTATATTTGTGAGAAGAAGGGTTTAAACAGCTAGGTGATCGCTTTCATTTCAAAGCATCCATTTTTTGAAAGGCATACATTATCCATTTCTGCAAAATATATCAATGTAGTGTTGAAACCTTTGTGGTGTAAAGATTTTTTTTCTTTCAAACTATGTGCATTGCATAATCACATCCTGAGCAGCTGAATGATAAGTGTTGACAAAGTTGTAAATGAAAGAAGTTCTTTTATGTGGTCTGACTATCATGCCCTATCAACACCTCACTGTCCCTTTTGTTTGCTTGACAAGTGTTAGTGTTAGCATAGCACATCATCATCAGAGGGGTCTCCCATTTCTAATGGATGTGTTAGAAATGTCTTTCATTAATTTGTTATCATGTCCAGTTATATTCTGACACCTGCTATACCTAGTTTAGGGTCATGGATGACCAGTAGCATATCCTGAGAGTCAACAGGCATTTGGCAGAAAAACAACTCAAGATGAGACTTTAGTGTGCATGCTTGAGCAAGCACACACAAACATGCACACACACACACACACACACACACACACACACACACACACACACACACACACACACACACACACACACACACACACTACAAACATGACCTCTCTCTTTCTGTCACTATGCATACATAAGAACAATATGAATGATTGCCAATTTACCTGGAGTGCAGGGAGTGCCTTCTGTGTGGAGTCTGCATGCCCTACCCACGATTGGGTGGTCATTCAAAAGACATGCGTAAATGGGTGTGCCTTCGTTGAAGGTTGAATGTCGAGCTGGCACCTCGGCGTTCGTCAAAATCTACTGCCAATCATTAGCGGACCAGAGTTCCACTGTGATGACCCCTAACCGGGAAAAGCCGAACGACAACAACATACTTTTTATTTGAGAGGGAAATGGATCATGTGGAAAAATTCACTTTGTACAGAAGGTGCCTCAGTATGGAACTAAACCAGGGTACCAAGCACTGCAAGGCAGAAATGTTAATCACTGCATCAATTTGTCATATATTTAATTGTCAAAAGGTAATTAAAAACAAGAAGTGAGATTTGGGTTTGTCAGAGTTTTGGAGTACTGTTTTTTGGAGTACTTCTGTATTATCATAACCAGATTTCCAGCCTGGCATCATTTTTTATGTTTGGCCAAAAATATGTATATTAACCTTAAAAGGGATGTGTAAACTGCTAATTATTAGTCTGTCACTTTGTGTATGAGACAGGAAGAGGAGTAACCATCAAATTTTATATTCTGAGGTGGCGTACTTTTCCAACATAACTTAGTTTAACATAAAAGAAACCTGCCTGCTGTTTCAGAGTCGTCATTATCCAATGTCATCTTTGTTGAATTCGTTAATGAATGGCAACTTTTGATGATCTTTACTCATGTCACTGTGAGTATTGGGTTGATCCTGTTTTTTACAGATTACACTCTTTTACCATTGGAATGTCAATTCTATTAAAGCCTTTCAGTGCACTTTGTATGATGTATAGAATTCCAACTCACATGTTTTACAAACTGCTGGTTTGCCTACTTTTTCACCATCTGTTGTAGTCTTCATAGTAAAAGATGTGTCATGGATGTATTCTTGCTTTTTACTACTCGACAGTGACATTCAGTATTTTACATTTGTATTTTGATACTGTGATATTTTAATTTACAACATTTCTCCTTGTAGTTGTATTCACTGAATGTACTCTATATTGCTTACTGTTTTAATGTACTAAATAGCACTTTTTAGCTGTAATATTACTTTTATTTCTTCTTTTTTCTGAATACTTCTTGTGTAAAAAGTTTGGGTTACAAGATGCATAATAAAGATTTAGAAACGTACAAGAATACACAGGTCCTTCTTCATAGGACTCAGAAGCTGCAGGCATGTTTATTGCATTTTTCATTAAGTTCAGTCAGGAAAGGACACTACCCAGGAAGAGGAATTGTCCCATTATTCCTCTTCCAATGTCATAAACAATGTGACAATATAGTAGTAAACATTTTACACACCGCTTTTCAGGTCAACATAGATTGTTTTGCAAAAACATTGCAAATTAGGCCAGGTTATGAATCATAAATACTTAAAAAACGTGTGTCTACCATGCAATTTCCCAAAAAAGTGGAATGGAAAAACAAGACAAAACAAATATAACATTTCATGCAATATCTGCAAACTGCTCAGAATGTTCATGAATTATTAATAATGGATTGATATTTAATATAATGAAATATTACAGTCTTTGTCATGTAGTACAGACGTCTGACAGTCATAGTTAGACATACTTCATGTATGTGTAAATCATGAACACAGTCAATGAAAATTAAATTTGACCATCCTGCTTATTTGTATTTTAAAATGAATGGTACATCCAGGCATATGGGTAGAGAGAAATCTGTCTGAGCATCAGTGAGCAGTGTGGAATGCATACAAACAGACAGACTATTCTACAGATCCAAGGTTGGTGGTCAAGACCAGTACCAAAACAAACATAATGAATACTACCCCACCTATGTTAACTGCAAACCAACTATTATGTTTATTGTAATGTAGAAAATGTGGGGACACTTACTTATGATCATTTCCTGCTTACATAACATGCTCAAAACATTTCTAATTTATTATTCTTCTTGAAATCAGTGTGACAATTCATAGTCAATATATACTTCCTACTGCCTTGAAATCGAGAAACTCCTAAAGCACATTTCCAGCTAGAAGGACTGAAGGACTAGTGTAGGGTGATGAGGGATCAGAGTGGGGGAGGATGAGGAAGTATCCATTACAGATATTATACAACAGTGACCTCTTTTGTGACATTATAAGCTTTGACGACAATAAGAAAATAGAATATAAGACAATACATAAGAATTTGTCCTGTTAACTTCATACACCTGCAGCACAATTATTCACTAATCACACCTGAATGTCTTGTGCTGAGGCTATTAAAGAATCACTTCCAAGACATCCTAGAAATAAGTTTAAGTTTCAGCAAAACTCAGGTTACACATCTAGGTAATTTACACCTCCCAGAAAGGATCTCCCTGAGCAATAGCTCTCTAAATCTACCACTTCAAACAACAGAAATGATTTATTTATAGGTAACTCTATTGTTAGGCACACTGACTTGTCACTCACAAGGCTGGACAAAGAAAGTATTATAGTGAGTTGTCTTTCAGGTGTTAGGATCTCTGACATTACTAGGCCCTATGGACACCAACCCCTGACAAATATGACTACAACATGGTAGTCATACATGCAGGGAGATAAATTTGAGATGTAAAATTCTGAAAGAGATGCAGAGATGCAGGCATGTCAGAAATTCATGCATATTATTAATGTAGGTAAGACAACAGTCCTAATCTTTCGCAACATATGATACCCCTGACACAAAGAAATTATAATTGGGTTCAGTAATTAAACAGCTGACATTATTCCATGGAGATCCAGTATGTAAGTAAAACGAAGCACAATGGTTCCACACAGCACACCTTTTAATACCAATAAGAAAGGGTAAGCGCTTTCACGGATATCCTCCACTTCATCAGACCATACAATACTAAATCACCATAATAATACAGCTATTTAAATACTAGGTAGCCAATTGAAATTATGTTACCTAACAATCAATTTTAACCCATTCATATCATAGTGTCTATGAACAATCCAGTATGTGTTTGCATGGGAAGAAATGCTTGACTGTCCACTTGCTTCACAAAGGATGGCCTAAACCTCTTGTTCCAAAGCTCTGCATACTTACTAAACTCGATGCTACCCAATGCTTTTTTAGGCAGAGTCCTATTGATAGACATTCCAACATATTATTATATCAGTCCTAGAGATGGATTTCATTAAGGCTGTTCTCAATGCCTGAAGTTTAAACAGTAAAATGTCTGACCTTGAGACACTCCTGCATTTGAAAAGCATACGTGTCTGCATATAGAGACTTGGGTAAAGTGTAATGAGAACACTCTTTCTAGGCCAACATTTTGCAGTTTTCAGGTCATTTCAGACCCAGTAGCAACTGTGGTGGAGTCTCCATTTTTTTGTCAGGAAACCCGTTGTAGTTGTGGACAGACCTACAAACTGAACTCCTCACAGATCACTCTAGACAGGATTAATTATGAACTAATAGCTTGTTACAGATTATTTTCTTTTTCCTCTGATGACAATGTAAAATTAATCAGTGTTCCAAATGATCTCACTATTAGTAAAAAAATACACTATTCTGGGTGACTTTAACTACCCTTCATTACATTGGGCACATTCACTTCCAGTGTAGCATATGCCCCAAAGTTCTTAGACTTAATAAACAAAAAAATCCTTAAGCAGGTAACAAAATAGACCTACAGACAACATTCTGTACCTGAATCTTACAAATATGGCTGCCTCCTGCATTACTTCTCTGGCACCTCATTCCCCAGGGCAGTCTAACTACAAACATATGACCTTGTCTTCATTTAAACTTTACAAAGCCTGTACAACAAACCCCACTGAATTTAATGACTACAAATATGCCAATATCAACCAAACCTATGGTTTGACTGCGCCTCCTTTGACCACAATACAGCAGCAAACTTCACAATATAAATTAGTACCCATTTAAAAAATCCACAGAGCTAGCAGTCTATAACTATCACAGGAAATACAAAAGTAAAACATTCTGGTGATACATAAATTAACTATACAACAAAAAGAAAGAAATGTCTTGATTTATTTAGTAGATACAAAACTCCTTTTTATTTTATTTTATTTATATTTTTTGACTGGATAGGTGGATTGGTCAGCAGACACTTTTCAGCTAGGACTCAGGCTCACAAAAAGTTATCAGTAGAAATTAATTGTGGGGCTATAGAATACTTATTTATGGTGTATAGTTAGGCAGAATTTTTTATCAAAGCACTGCAGTAAAAGATATACAGGGGTATTCAATATACTCTGTGTAACCTTCGCACAGAGCGTACACAGAGTTTACATGTTAATATGACTGTGCGCTGTACATGTCAGTGCACAATGCATATTAATGAGCCATGGTGGGCCTCAGCTATGTTTCTCATATTGCAATACTGCATAGCAATTCCGTATAAAGAAGAGCACCTATAGTTCATGGATTTGTGTGGAATGCCACAATGAACACCAGGGCTTTACAAATAGCTGTCATTCTATTAGTGTAGCACATCTGCACAGAGACCAACTTAATGACAGGGCAAATAACCAGTAATAGGGACATACCTGACATAGATGTCACATAGGAATGTGTTATAATGTAACACTCTCAACCTCTTAGAGCACAAAATGTGGACAATGACATAAAAATGGCAGGACATAGGGACAAAAATGCAAACGGATGTTTAATATTGTACTTCCAAACTTAGGAAGGTGATAAAATATATATGTTGTACATTAGCATGAAATTTCTGAAGAGCATGAAGTCTGAAACTCAAATGTCAGTCATCAGTTTCTGACTGCACTCTACAATGACATGCCAATGATTTGCCAGGGAAAAAATTATCAAGGGGAAAAGATCACAAATATGAGACAAAAACTGCACATTCTGCACAGATCAGGACAGTTGAGATGCATGCACTCAAATGTATGTATTATTGAGTCACATCAGTCGAGAGATCATCCCAGTGATATGACAGAAAGCCACATATTTGATAAGGAAAACATCTGGGCATCCTGGGAATATCTGAACAGCTGAGAGGTATGAATGCGAAGTACATGGTTCAAACACAATACAGGACAGTTTATCTACAGTGCAGAGTATTGTGAAATCCCATTCTTGGCATTCTGTACTGAAGTTGTGTTAATGATCTGTAACAGGACATGGAACTGCCATGTAAAATGATCACTCAGGAGAAGTGTGTGTATTGAACATGGACACACAGATGAATTGTAGGAATGAACACAGGGAAAGAGTATAGGTGAAACTCCTGCATGTATAGCAGAGGAAGGCATGTCAATGGAAGATGGTTGCAGCAGCAACACCAAGCATATATCTATATGATACATTTTGGACTGTACAGTGGAAATGTGTTGTCTGTGACTGTCACACAAGGTGACATAACAATGGGGAGGATGTGTGTGTGTGAGATAGGCATCCTTGCATGAATAATGCAGAGGACATCTATCAGGCATCATACAATTGGGATAGGGTGCATATTGGGAAGCTGTGCAAACTGTTATACCTGAATATGAGTGTACTCTCAGCAGAGGTTTCCAGCAAGGTGGTCACAGGTAAAGGATCATGGAAAACATTACAGGAACCAACCACAATCATGGCAATAACAGAATAATGCCACCACACCAGAAAAAAACTTCCAATGCTTGTGGTAAATAGGACATTAACCAAAAAATAACCACACCAACACACTTTCTCTGGGATTCCAAAAGACTAGCATCAAATCAATTTATTCTCCACTTTCATCCAGAAAGGACTTCATCAGAACCATCACCGACATCAACCAGCCTGTTTTTATACCCAAATTATACAATTAATTAATAAAACAATTAGTTAAATACTAATTACATTAAAATGACAAATCTAAACTACTACAAATTTATAAGAGACTTTCTTTATAAAAATATTATTTAATAACAAACAGTCTTCTATCTTTTAAAAAACATTTAATGTTAATTACTTTGTTAAGACCAAGGGGCAAATCTGCAACTACTTTTAGTTGCCATAATGTTTCTTTCTGTTCTACCCTAGTCTTAAAGGAGGTGATTTTAAGACCAGGGTAGAACAGAAAGAAACATTATGTTTTTTAAAAGATAGAAAACTGTTTGTTATTAAATAGTATTTTTTATAAAGAAAGTTTCTTATAAATTTGTAGTAGGTTAGATTTGTCATTTTAATGTAATTAGCATTTAACTAATTTTTTATTAATTAATTGTATGAATTGGGTATAAAAACAGGTTAGTTGATGTAGTTGATGGTTCTGATGAAGTCCTTTCTGGATGAAAGCAGAGAATAAAGTGATTTTATGCTAGTCTTTTGGAATCCCTGAGAAACTGCGCTGATGTGGTTATTTTTTGGTTAGAATAATACCACCACTAATCCCATGCCTGTGACAATATATATGATGTGTAGTGATTCATAGGCTTATAGGTTCATAGCTGTTTACTAGGCTGACAAATACAAGAGCCTTATTAAGCCTAGCCATGCATCCCAAATCTCTGACAAGTTCCGATATAAGTGTAAGCAGGGGCTTGGGAGATGAAACATTTACAAGCAGGTGAGGTTGCCCACACACGCTTGACAACTATTATGATGCATCCACACTCTATGAGGGTAACTATGCACACTGTCATGGTACTGTAATATCTGAAGGCGGTGTTAGGAGGGACACTGCTATACCTGTATGTGACAGTATGGGCAATACAGGCTAGTTGCCATGTGTACATGGCATATATCTATGGCACAATCCACACTGTCACAAATGATATACATGATATTAACATTGTCAAACACCTATGCATGCAGTGCATGCATAAGCTGAACAGGTAGCACACATTCATCTGGTGTAATAACACTCCAAGGCCAAGATCACTGCAGCAATGGGCCCAGACAATATCCTAGGATGTTTTTTAAATAGAATAAATTATGACCTGTCAGTCTGTCTGAAATTGCTATTAAACTGTAGCATCCAAACATGCTTCATGCCTCATGAATGGAGAACAGCAACAGTCATCCCTCCACCCAAAGGGTGGCCATCTACAGACCTAGGAAACTACAGGACCATAAATCCCACTAGTCTTGTATGCAAAGCTATGGAAAGAATTATCATGGAAATGATCAATAGTGCTATAGTAAAACTCCAGACACTGGACCCAACTCAGTTTGGTTTTGTCAAGGACATGTCATGCCTACTCAACATGGTCGACTTCTTTGAAAAGTTCACTAAAGGGATGGATGAAGGCAAAATGGTTCACACTGCCTGTGTTGACATGGCCAAGGCATTTGACACAATGCCATACTCGGGTACTGTTGACCAACCCAAGTAGTTAGGTACAAACCCATATGTCACCCAGTGGATAGCCAACTGGCTCAAAGATAGAACCCAGTAAGTTAGAATTTGGGAGTCCACCTCAAAAAAAGAGGCCAGTCACAAGTGGAGTCCCTCAGGGATCGGTCTTCGGACAGCTCCTTTTTGGCATTTACTTATCTGACGTCAAGGCCAATGTCAGTGGTCTCTGGCTGACTAAATTTGCACGATTCCAAATTAGGAGCTGTCATTGAGTCCAAAAAAAGACACAAATGTTCTCCAAGAAGGGCTGGCAAACAAACTGGTGTCAGAGCCATGGACTAAAACTAAATGCCAAGAAATGCATACTAGCATCCTTTGGAAAGTCATCCACCCCTGTTAACTATCATATTGACAACACACCCCTTAGAGTTGACCCAGTAGTCAGGGACTTAGGAACACACATAGACAATAGTCTAGCCTTTGACCATCATGTGTCTACAGTAGTGAAGACATAGTTCTATGTTGTGCAGCATATAAACAAAGGTGTGGCATTTAATCCGAGGAAGTCATTGTTCCACCGTATTGGCATTCATCAGACATATCACTGAGCACAATGACCCCTTTAATATGTACCCAACCAGGCATATCCAGCACCTGGAACATACACAGAGGTTCCTCACTAAAAGAATATAGAGAGTGCATAAAATCTCATATGCAGACCTCCTCAAGGCCCTATTACTGTATTCTGTCTCCTACAGGCTTTTGAGGGGACATTTATGTCTGGCATACAAGGTGTGACAAAGGAAGATACTGCCAGCACAGCTATCTGGAATTTTGTAATGTAATTTGTGAATATCAACATGATTCATATAAGATGCTTGTGTTACAACTGTATTAGAACTGTATGCCATTTGTATCTCAAACTTGTTTGCACAGACATATATGTTGAAAAAGGTTTTGCAAAGTGCTTGAAATGTATCCACAGTGTGCCCTACTGGAATAGAACAGAAATGTACATGCACTATTTTAACTGTTTAAATGTATATATTTTAACAGTGGAAACTGAAACACAGAATATTCATTTCAGTCCAGCAAAAATTCAGAAAATAGCTGAAATTAAATTACTTTATGGCTACATAATAAAATATATATTTCAGCTTCAATGCAGCAAGGAGACACAATGTCTAAAACTAGGGAACTTTGTGTATTGTCTTGTAAGTGTATAATTGTTTTATGACTTCCAGCATTTGCCAAGATTTGAGAAAAAGCTGTTTTCTATGTATTTTTACAGGTAGATACTAAATGCCACCAGTTGCCATCCATAATTGTTTTGGGCTGGGGGTCTAAATGTCAGATGACAAGAAATGATGTACTTTTGCAAGCTAGCCCAGCAGTAATATTAGAGATATTAATTTGAGAGGTCTCTTAGAGAGACCAAGCATTCTGTATTCTCTATTGTACCTGGCAACAACAAGATCCATTCACCACATTTGCCTTGATCTCAAGTATGTTAACTAAGGTATAGTAACTCTCTTAGATACAGTCAGTAGTATAGCAAAGCTTAGTTTAGATGTTTTACTTTATTTATTTGAGACTGTCCTGCAATGTTGTTTTAAATATTTCCTGTGGAATTGAACTCTGATATCACTGTTAGTAAATATATATTTAGTATTGTCTTGTTGATTTATTATTTATTATTAACTATATTTAAACCTTTCACTGTGGCTGATCTATGTAGAGATATTTAAGTTCTGAGAGTACTTGCATATTTATTTGGTGACACTGTGTACGCCACTCCTAATGGCCTTGCTCTTGGTCAAACAACCATTTGTTTTAATACTAATATTATGCAGTAAGACTGGACACCCTTTGTTAAGGGCCTTAAAGTAGGTGATAAGGAGTTGGTTGCTAGCCATGACAACTACACTATAATCTGGGTAAAAGGGGGCATAGCTAGTAAACCTTTGCCAGCCTTTCCTGTGTGTGTGTGTGTGTGTGTGTGTGTGTGTGTGTGTGTGTGTGTGTGTGTGTGTGTGTATAAAATCAACCTTCAAAAAGTGTTTGTGTTAGCTCCCTGGGCAAGGACACAGAGCACTGGTTGGATAGAGAGGATGCTGGAGGTCTTGGTTTGGCCACTCATCTGAGATCTCAACACTATAGCTGTGCCAGTGGGGAGTCTTACCCAGGATCTGAAGAAAGAGGGAGAAACCAGCCCTGGATTGACTGTGGTCTTTCTGTGCTCTTAAGGGAAATTGCACTTAACATAGAGAGCTGCATCTGGAAATCCTGTGTGTGTACTTGTCATCTTTCCAGTGTATGTCCCCCATGGTTTCCAGTGGTGAGGATTGAGGATCCTTGATTACTGGTCCAGTGGTGGGGTGTCACACAAGGCATTGTCAGACTGTACTCTGATGGACCTCCTGTATATCCACAAAACAAACAGCACCAAAATTACCTGTTTTAAAGAATTAAACCTTTCCTCTGATATAAATAGTATCTGCTGCAAAAACATGTATCCTAGAGACTACTCCATCTCTTGAACAAGCAATTCATCCATGTAAAGCAGAGTTCCATACTAACGCAATTCAAGTGAAGCTTGGACAATTAGATGGGAACAGGAAATTAATCACTGGTTTAGCACCTATGTCTCTAATTAACACGGGCAACCTGTAAATGGTTCCTCTCACAGGCCACTGTTGGTAAATGTTTCACCGCCTAAGCCCATGCTTATACTTCTCAAGGATGTCATAACTTATCAGTAATTTGTGATGCATGGCTAGGCGTAAAAAGCCCCTTGAGGTTGTTATCATAGTAAATACCTATGAGCCTGCTGGTCTTCTGCACCATCAGACAGTCATGTATATTCCCCAGAAAGAATACCTAGGTATGACCAATAAGCTTTGTGACAGCACACTGTGACAAAGGTGGTACACTTCAGTTACACATAACTGGATGATGTGTAGGGAAGTACATGACGAAGGGTGCATTGTACACAGTTTTTGTTGTGATGAAGGCTGGGAACCATGAAGTTATTATGGCCTCTGATGTGCATGTCATTCACATACCCAGTAGTTGTGTTACATTCAAGGGAGTAGTCAGCACTGAGATCACATGCTGGTGGATGTACCACTTACTGTCTACCACAAGACACAGAACACATACCTATTGATCTGATTATAGTGTGTGAAGTCACATTATACTTGGGTGGTGTGTCTGTTTCCTGATTCAAGAAATCCCTCCATGTGTCTAATCAATGCAGGTGCCTTCATGGCTGCAGCAGCAGTCTCTGGTATGCGGTGACACTGTCTGTATTATACTAATATCACAGTTGGCACCAATGCTTGCCCCCAAGCTGTAGTCCTTCAGGCAGTTGTTTGGCCACAGCATGTGTATGTCAGCTGTGATGTCCATCACTTAAATAATTTGCAGGAAATGGGCTAGCAGACACCCCTGATGTACTGACCTGATCACTGGACCTGAGGTATATGCCACATCACACATTTCAACATAGTAAGATGCCATGTATGTCATACACTGTTCTACCCATTTGGTGATATAGCTGTTGATGGCCACATATGACAGTGTTGATTGAATACCTCAATATGGATTTGTGTCAAATGCCTTGACCTGTTCGAGTTCCACAAGATGATACTGTTGTCATCATCCATGCCCTTGATGACCTCTTTGAGGACATCTATCAGATATAACAAACTTGTGGTAGCAGTAACAACTCACACAGGTCTGTTGCACACACCTAGAATATTACTACTGTACATGTTGAATAGGTCCATGATGACATGTTGGTCTATCTCACAGTCAGGGAAAGTCTGGATGTCCCTCTACATGCATACATCAGGTGCTGTCCTCCCAGCTCAGGTGGATGCATGTTGATTTACACTCTTGTATGGGAACATAGGCTATGTGCAGGGTGTGTTGAACTGTGTATTCAACCATATCAAGAAGGTGTATATGCTGGGTCATGCCATAGGTGATTGGTGATGTTGTCACAGCACATGATTTCCATGTGATAAGACTGGATGAAGGTAAGACAGTACATACTGCCTATTGTGATCTGGCCTAACACAATCACACATGCAGGTATCATTGAGGAAACCACCAAGCTGGGGATTAAACCTTACATTCAGTCGATGGGTAAACTATTGGCTCATGGACAGAACACATTATGTGAAATTTGGTGACTCAACCTGTACCAGTAGAGCTGTCACCATTATCAAACCCCAGAGATCTGTGCTTGGCACTTCACTGTTTGAACAGTATTTCTCAACAGTTCAGCCTAAAGTATATGGCCTTTAGCTTACCAGATTTGTTGATTTTTGCATATTGGGTGCAATCATTCAGTCTACCAATGGTGATAACATAGTACAGGATGAGCTAACACAAACAACTGAATGGTGGCAAAGACACACAATGTATAAATTGTGATGTTCCTGCTCTGGCACATTAATCAAGAAGCCTCAGTCATCAGCATTTGCAACAGTGATGGACGTACACAATGGGAGGATGACAAGTACACACTCCGTAAACTACAATTTCCCTTAACAGCACACAGATATCACAGTCAGTCTGGCACTGCTTTCTCCTAATTTCTCCAGATCCCCAATAAGACTCCCCACAGGCACAACTATAGGGTTAAGATCTCAGAAGAGTGGCCGAGCTAAGATCTCCAGCACCCTCTCTGTCCAAACAATGCTTTGTGTCCCTGCCCAAGTAGCTGACACACTCTTTGAGATTTGATTTGTATACAAACACACTCACACACCTGGGGAAGGCTGGCACAGGTTTACTAGCTATGTACCCCTTCTGCCCAGACTATAAGGTAGTACCAGCTGCCACCAGCCACCCTACTTATCAGCTACTATAAGGTCCTTACAGAGGGTGTCGGAGCCTACTGTGTGATGTTACTATTAATCCAAATGGTAGTCTAACCAAACAAGGCTATTTAGGAGTGGTCTGTACTGTGTCATGAAATACATATGCAAGTATTCTAAGAGTTTAAATATATCTTACAAATATCAGGCACAAAGGTTTAAATATCTTTAATAATAAATAATAAAAGAACAAAACAATACTTAGAAAATAGACACAGTTACTTCAGAGTTCAGAATCACAGGAAATATTTTAAAACAACATTGCAGGACAGTCTCAAATAAATGCAGAAAACATCTAAACTAATCTTTACTATATTTTTATCTATATCTACAAGAGATTCTATGTCTAAATCTTACTTACAGACAACACACAGGCAGAACTGCTGAGTGGATGTTTCTAGGTTCAAGACAAGATACAAAATGTCCAGCCTCTATCTGAGAGAGTTCTTAAATTAATAATACACATTACTGCTGGGTTAGCTTGGATGGCATCACTTTTTGTCATCTGATTTCAGTTCCCAGGCTAAACAGATACTAACAGAATGTTAACACTTCTGTGTGAGAAGTGCATATCTCTCAGAAGTTTGCATAACATGGAACTCGTAAAACAATAAAACACTTACATTTGAAACCTAGTAATTATTTCTGTTCCAATTTTCTGTTCCAAGACAATACAAAAACTTCTAGCTCTAGACATTGCGTCTGCTATTGAACTGAAATTGAGAGGTAACACAATCGTAAAACATTTTAATTTCAACTTATTTTCTTGAAGTTTTGCAAGTTAACTTTGTATGTTCCAGTTTTCACTATTAAAACATACATTTGCACAGGTATATAGTTTATATACATTTCTGTTCTTTTCCAGTAGGGTTCACTGTGGACACATCCTTGAAGCTCAGTACTTTACAAACCCTGTTCAACACACACTTCTGCACCAGTAGTTTAATATACACATATATAGTTCTCTTACATTTGTAAGACAAGCATATGAATCATGTTGATATTCACAAATGACATATGATTATTTACAAAATGCTAGACAGCTGGGCTTGCAGTATTTCCTTCTCTTATATCTCTATAAAAATCATAACACTGACAAATGACATAGAATTGTTTGCAAAATTCCAGCTAGCTGGGCTGGCAGCATTTTGGTTTGTCACACAAACAGCTGTAGAAATGTGTGCTTGTAATGTTGTGCAGCTGAAACATAGAGTTCCATATTAATCACAGCACTGACAACAGTCCTGCTATGCAGAAACCCAGTGATGCAAGCACTGGGAACACATTTAGATAACCAATCTGAACTTTGACCACCAAGTACCCACACTGGTATTGAAAGCCTTTGTCATGCACATCATAAGTCACACCATCATATTGAGATCTTATGATTGTCTAACATAACTGTAGTCAAACCTCATTACAGCACTAACTGAGTATAATGCACATTCTTATATGTACCTCACTAGACACATGTAGCAGTTGGAGAGACCACAGAACTTTTTCAGCAAGATAACACAGGGCATACACACCATGGCATGATATATGTGGATAGATTAAAAGTCATGTCACTCTAAACTTTATTGTATAGGATGAGATGACTTCTGCCTGGCCACCAGTCCAGTCACTGACCCTGCCCTGGTGGGAGTACTGCATATCCAAAAATGTGATGTGGATCATAGAATCATAGCAGATTACTAGGGTATTGACCTGGAGGTCATTTTAAGCCTAGCTGTTTCAACCCAATGTAATACCATAGAGGTACTAGTCAACACCAAAGATTGCATTAAATTATGACTGCCCATGTCCAGGAGGGTTGTGGATGCTATCCCCTGTAAGAATTTATGGTGCCCCATCCACTCATCCACACTCCCTGTTCCAAGGACTGCATTTCAATATCGCTCAGAATTTCAAATTCCCAGAGTATTTTATTACCTCTACTTTGAGAGACCTCATTACACTCTTACCCACAGGGCTACATTTACCCTGCAAGATGCATCAATTTACAACACAAAGTGATGCTTTATAAAGCCACAGTGTATAAACAGTTATTTCTGTTAGCTCCACTACCTTTACATCTACTGACATTTTACAATCTAAATGGCTGCAATACTTTTTTGATGCCCCCCCCCCGCACAGCTGAGTATCAGCTACCAACAGCCTCTCCCTTTGTTCTTCAGGTATACTGGAAACGGCTTAGAATACTCCATGATTAACCCAACCCCTTGTCCAGGGCTGGTAGGGAAACAGGACAGAGATGCAGCATTAAATAGATGTCAGGGAGTGCACCTAAAACCACTTCCACCTGACTGCAGTCTTTATAAGGTGCATGCCAGCTTCCAACCATGCTTAACCTCCTGAACCATAACTACACACCATCACACCATCCAGTCCTTATAGGACAAGTGTCGCTATTAGAACTCAGGTAGCAACTTTTTCCCCACTGTGCCATGGGCCTAGAAATGCAATTTTCTTGATTTTGAAAAACACACTACTGAATGGACTGCATTATTTTACCATAATTTATGTCAGTGCAAAATTCAAGAATGCTCAACCATGTACATTTCAGGCACAATCAAGTTAATCCACATAAATATTAATTTATTTATTCCAGAACAAGTGTTTTACAGGAGATTCTCCCAAATAATTTATGCCTCGCCCCACAAAAAAATTTGATCATACCCTTACTGCAACCATAACCCAACAGTGACTTTTAGCCCATTAGTTCTTCTGACTTCTTGATTTCAAGAGATGTTTGGGAAGGGAAAACTAGAGCCTGGGATCATAGCTGGCTTTCATCAGAAAGCTGCTCATTTCCAACAGTTTGAATCTAAACAATCCACTATACCGAGCTGCGAGCATGATGCAATGTCAGTTCTCTAGGCCCGATGTATAGACAATTCTGAACAATCTGTATGTTGAACTAAACTGCGATCCTTGGCAGGCTCATGCACTCACATGTCACTCTGTAGACAGCACACATCTAGTCTGGAGAACTGGCTGCCAAGTCAGGACAGTAGGACCACCCTCTCTTCCAGGATGGGAGAGCTGGTTTCAGCTGCTCACTTCATCCCTTGTCAGCCTATACCTTCACTGTAACCAAATCCACCCCAGGCCATCTAAGGTGTCAAAAGCTAATCTGTGCATCTCTTCAAAGTGATGCAAGCAAGTTCCCACCAGCAACTCCACCACATCAAAAGCACCCAGATTTTTATAATTTACCTCAAGGGTGTGCTACCACATAATATATTGTATGGGGTCTTGACCCTTCAACAGGATTACAGAATAAAGCAATCATGGATTTGCTTGAAGTAAATAGACTGCATGTACCACACCATTTCTCAAGGTCATAGTGCTAGGCTAGTTCATGAATAAGGGTGATATTGTTATTGTCTCATTCCATGATAACCACTCTCAACTTAAATAAAAAATTCTTCCAGTATATTTTAAATTCTTGCTTCATGATGATCAAGCCCTCAAATTTGCAAGTAATCTTTGTTTAGAAAAGTGTCTAATAAGTAGTGCTGAATAAGCCGTCAACACATCTGACTGAGTCTGTAACATTCTTTCAGATTTGCTAGGAAACTGGTAGGACACAAAATTTAGAGAAAAACTTTTTATTTAAATAACACAAAACTTGCCCAAAAAGATGCAGTTTACTTTAGAGGGATGACTCTGGAAGAGTGGATAGTACCAGTACCAGTTCTGTCATGATTTACTGGCTTATAAGTGACTGAGAAGTCACCCAGGTAGTGGCCTGTTATTTCTGTTTTGAACACATGTTCATAGCAATCTACACTTTCACCACCATGTGTCCATAGTATTGAGACACACATTCTGCATTGCACCCTCATACATATGGACATCACATTTAAGACCTGGGAGGTAATAGCTCCATTGTACTCCACACTTATCAGACCACTAATTGAGTACAAGGCTCCCTTCTGTCTGCACCTCACCAGACAACTGCAGTAATTGGAGAAAAAAATAGAGGTTTGTGACTGGGAGAATGCAGGTCCTCCAAACATCACATACATGGAAAGACTACAAGACCTGTCACTGTACTCAGTATCCTACAAGATGCTGAGAGGTGACCTATGCCTGACCTACAGAGAAGTCTCAGACCCTGCTCTGCTGGAAATGCTGGACATCTGAAAACCAAATGGGACAGGAATAACTTGCCCCAGGATTCTCAGCCTAGGCTGTGACATGCACAGAACATGCTGGAGAGACATATCCCCAAGTGACTCACACGCTTCTGTATTAGGCCCCCACTGCATGTGAATCAGTGCTCCTCAATGACGCTGTTCAAGCACAACCTTCACTACTGGTTGGGTGATTGTTAAGTCACCTTTGGGGTGACAACTATGTCCCTCATAGACAGGTGCAGTTGTTTCTGCTCACAAAATCGCTCTGCTAACAAGGGCTACCTAAATATGCTCAATAATTATACTTGTGTTTTGACACAGCTAGGCTTCTATTGCCTCGTGTATACTGACCACCATCTACTCTTAAAACTTGCAAATACAGTATGTGAGAGATGCAATTATACAACAAATCTAGAATAAATGCACTCACTCTCAGTTAACAATAAAGCAGATATCAAACGGGTTGTCAGCACACACACTTCACCTCCTCAACAAACCCAAGTGCACAGCACATAACCCCACATACACAGAGGTAATCATTAGCTTATCAAAAGAGCAGAGACCTCACAAATGCAAACCTTCTGCACACATTACAGTCTCAATGAAACCCACTATACATAAAAACAAACATCAGTCTCAGCCATTAAGCCCTTAAGGCAAAACACCAAAAAAACTAATTTTAGACCAATTGCCATCCTCTCTTCTCTCTCTAAAGTTCTAGAAAAATGCAACATCATCACAATTAACAGTAACATAGGGGGTAATGCATTTAAGTCTAATTTCAACAAGAATGTGGCTGACAACTTCAGCCTAAGTTTATAACTGTAGCAATCTTCACCCCCCCCCCCAAAAAAAAGACGTAACACAGAATTCACTTATTTGTTTCAATTGTTTTACTATGCAATAGTATTCAACTGTTCAGATAACAAGGCCTACTTGGAAGCTCCTCCTGGGAAGTGCTTGCTGTCTCGGACGGGGTTGCACCCACATCCAGTTCATGCTGTCTTTCACCCTCCTGGGAGCTGACTAGATCTCTGACATTGGCCAGGAGCTGTTAGTGGGGGTTCCCTAGCAGGCCCTACCTGGTAGCCATTTGGTCATGGCCCATTGCAGCTGCTTGCCTGTGTACAGTTGTAATCATGTCAGTGGCCATGTAGCACACCTGCGCATATGATCTGCCATGGCTGCCCAGGGCATTGACATTTTGAACAATCTGCTGCCATATTTGCATTCTGAGTGCCATATCTCCCCGTCCCCTTTCCAAGAGAAAAGCACCATGTTGCCTAAACCCACCAACTATGACTTGTTTTTTGGCATTGGTGAAGGGGGTCTCCATGGATTGATGCACCTGAGTAGCATACTCTGGGTGTCCTAAAGGACAAAGGAAGTATAATACACATAAGTATCAGATAACTACAAAATAACTGTTTCCAGATAGAACAGGAAAGGTAGCCTGTCAGTATTACCCACTGGGGAAACATAAACAGTCTGTAGATGTGAAATAGTAACATCAGGCAGGATGCAAAACAAGGAGAGTAACAAGAGCAACATGTCCTTGTATGTGCCATGACAGTAGCTCACCTTTGCCCCATCCCAAAAAAACAGTCTATTCTTCTTTGTGTCATAACAGTAACTCATCTTTGCCCCCCTCCTCTACAAAAGAACAGGCAAATGAATATTTTTTTAACAAAAGTGCTATCAAAGGACCTGCCCCTGAAACATTTGTACATATTTATGACACAGCATTCCATTTTCATGTATTGTCAATCATCTGTACCTCTGAAATGGCTTAACAAACATGCTGCCATTATAACACTTCTAACTAATTGTTTGTGTCTTTCAGCTTTCCCCAGTTAGGGGTCGCCACACTGGAACTCCGGTCCGCTAATGATTGGTAGTGGATTTTTACATACCGGGTTACCAGCCCTGATGCACAACCTTCAACGAAGGCACACCCCATTCACGTATGCCTCCACACAGAAGACGCTCTAGCTGAGAATCGAACGGGACAACATCTTGCTATGAGGTGACAACGCTACCGCAGCACCACCACACTTCTAACTAAAGCATACAGATAAAAGTGTAAAAGCCTTTACTTCACACTAGTCTTAAATACATTCCAGCTTATGCAGTATGAAGGAAACAAAATGGGAACATACCTGCTGAAGTTCAGTACTCTTCTGTACAGATACATCCTGACAAAAAAGGGTTTTTGCAGTCTTCTAAACATATACAACTCTCCTCAACATCAGTTTGGCTAGCTACAGGATTGCCTTTTCATATGGTGTAGATTATTAATAGATTGCATCTGTCTTTGTCTGTGTTTCATAAATGATAATTAAAACATAAGCAGCTGAATTGCATGCTAATCAACAAATCCAACAAGGTGGAGCTATTCAACAAGCTATAAAGCATCCATGTAGACTCCATGCTGTTTTTTCCTGCAGATTTCAAAACTTTTGGAGTACAGACACAGAAATTCTACACAGATAGAATGTTAGGGCTGCTGCTACTTTAATCCATTTGTATGTGCTAGAGGCTAAAGCCAATGCTGCTGCCGCTGCTGCCAATACACCTAGGCTGAGAAGGAGAACAGTTTTTAGGCCCAGTTTAACTTTTCACAACCTACATGACATGGAAATTGTAGACTGCTATGGGGTGGACAGGGACACACTACAGGAACTCTGTGACCTCTGCCGCCCTCAGCTCAGGTCCAGAGATGACCAAGGGGGACCCATCCAAATGGAAAGTAAGGTATGTGTAGCCTGTAGAATCTTAGCTATAGGTAACTTTCAGAGACCAACAGAGGACATGCTGGGGGTGTCACAGGCATCAGCATCTAGGATCCTCCACCAATTCCTGGATGCTATGCTCCAACATGCCATTGAGCACATATATTTTCCCTGTAGTTCTGAGGAGAGGGACAGAAATATGCAACAGTTCTACCGGGTAGCGCATTACCCTGAAGTACTGGGTGCCATAGATTGTACTCATGTAGAAATTAAGGCACAACCTGGGGAGCAGAGTAGCCTCTACATTAACAGAAAGGGTAAACATTCTATCAGCTGCCAAGTTGCATGTAATGCAAAGGGAATCATCTTGAACGTGTGTGCTGGCAACCCTGGCAGCTACCACAACTGACATATCTGGCACACCTCCAAACTGAACCAGATGTTTGATAGGAGGATATCCCATAGGGTCAGTTACTGGGGATTCAGGCTATGCACTAGAACCATGGATGATGATACCCATCAGAAATGCACACACACACCCCCATGGATGAACACCATAATGAGACACACACTCAAACCAGAAGTGTCATAGACCATGTGTTTGGGCTGCTGAAGTCATGGCTCAGGTGCCTACATACATCTGGGGGAGTACTGCATTACAATCCACAGACTTGTGCAGAAATCTTCACAGTATATGCCATGCTACAAAACATAATCCTGAGGAAACAGCTGCAGCAGAATCAGCAAGGAGAAGCGGCACACATCTCACTACCAATGGCAAGATCACCACAGCCACAGGCAGATGAGGAGTCAGAGGGGGAGCCACCAGCTGCTGTGGGTGTAGGCAAACATAGGCATGCTCAGTATAGGTGCCAGGCTAGGGGTGGATTTCCAATTGTCCATCCACTAGTCCAAGTTTAGATAGGAAGGAACTCTGCTTCACACAGAAGGAGAGCCTGTTCCAGTGAATGAGAATTCTCTGAGAAACATGTCTGTCTCTCCAACATCTCCTATTTATGTCACAAGCAAAATTTAGGTCTTTTAATCTAGTAGTTCTGATGCTGTTTGTTTTATGTACATGCAACTGGGTCCAGGAATGCCTTGTATACCAGGCAAGGATCACCTCTCAGAACTCAGAACTGTATGATACCAAGTAAAGAGACAGAGCATTGAGATGATCAGCAAAGGACATTGTGTTTATTTCCTGTATTCTTTTTGTGTAAGGAACCTTTGTTGCCATTCCAGTTGTTGCATGTGACTGGCCAGGTACATACCAACCATACATCAGCCAAGGAGCAGCAAGTTGACATTAGGGATATCACAGCAGGCAAAAGGGCTTCTCTTAGCCATGGAGTGTATATGCTCTATGCACAATTGTACAGCATAACTGTAATATTATGGATAGCATATGTATATAATAACATGCTCTGTTTTATAGGTTCATATCTATTTACTGGGCTATTAATACTTCAGGATCTTAAGAAGTCTAAACTTATATTCACATGGCAGATTTTAGCCCTTATGCTGTGCATATGAAAAACCCAGAGATAGCCTGAACAAGGATATGATGGAACATGTGTATGTTTCCCATATATATATATATATATATATATATATATATATATATATACATATATATACATATATATATATATATATATATATATATATATATATATATATATAAGGAACAGAGGTGCTAAACCAATTTGCAGTTATCCATCCTTTCATCCACTTTATGAATGAGCATAGTAAGGTAAGTACTTTGCTTAATCTTGAGTGGAAGGTGGTACCATAGTTGCCTGTGGTTTTCTCTTCTTTTTCTGCAGGCCTAGTTGTGTTGGTACCCAGCACATCTATTGGTCGGTCACTGATGGTCATCAGTCATGCCACTCAGCGGTGGAAAAGTGGCCAGTCTACTGAAGTTGACCTGTAGGGGTCATTGTTGGTCTCAAGGGCTACTACTCAAGAGATGAGCAGAGGCTCTTCTTCTGCTAGCAGCATGGCTTCAAGAGTCATGCAGGCTGCAGGCCTTAGCAATCATATAATCAGAGGCACAGTTTATGCATGATGTCATCCATGAAGGAGACTGCTGTCTGTGTGTCTTGGGTTTTGGACCAGTCTGGCATGTACTATCTCCAGTTCGTGCATTCCTCTGTCATACGTGGTATTTCCCATAGCTTCTATACTGTACACACACTTCTATCACCTTGTCCATCCTCTTTCTGCATTATTCCACTAATGTCCATGTCATTTGCATCACTAGTACCTAGTCTGACTGCATCTACATTTTATATTTGACCTTGTGCTCCTACAACTTTCCCCTTTTCTATCTGTCCTTCCCTCAATTATTCCATACTACCTTCCTAAACCACCTTCAATTTCATATATGAAAAGTGTGAGCCTTTATAAAAAAATGTACACCCCCCCCCCCCACTCTCATTCCTTACAGTCAATTTTTGTGTTTTTCATGCCTTGCTTTTTCTCCCCATTTCCTCTCTTTTATATGACTGATAGGGCATTCACTTTACAATGCTGTCTCTCCTTGGACACACACACACACACACACACACACACACACACACACACACACACACACACACACACACACACACACACACACACATTCAGACATTGTCTGGAGGTTTAAGGTCTTAATATTTCAGCCTTAAAACTTCTAGTTTCCTCAGTGTGTACGTTTTGTGTGTGCTTGTGTGAACACATGATTAACAGAGTGGCTAACTCTATGACTGATCAATTGTTTATTTTTCAAGTTAAGTAGAACTTGTGTCATAAAGGAAGGAATCATAGTATAAAGAAATTTAGGGCCAGATTCCAAAAGAGTCACTCTCAGTATGTCTGCCTTAATTTAAAAAAAACTTGCTCTTAGTGAAAGAGAATTACTTTGGTGTAAGGCCTAACTGTAAACAGGCTAACTCTGGGGCTCAGATCCCAAAAACCCTCTCTCAGTGTAAGAATCGGACCCATAATAGCACTAGAAATATATTTCTACTTCACAAAATATTAATATATAGATGAATGCAATTATTATCTTGAATTTCTTGCAACATTATTTATTTATTTATTTATTTTTGTCTACTTATTTATTATGTATTTATTGGTATTTGTTAAATGTGACAATCCAGCTGGTCAAATACCCATTTTCAATAGAGGGCTTTGGAGAAAAGCTCCACACATACTGCAGATACAATACAAATATTCAAGTCTGGCTAAAACAATGAGACCTAAATCATATGGAAGAGGTGTCTGTTATTCTAAAAGTGTATTAGTTCTGGTTTAAGCACTTGGGCTTCAGGCCAGTTATTTTACATTAAGAAGGTTTGTGGTCTGCACTCTTGTGGGAGGAGAGGCTGGACTTTGCCCTTCTGAGCTGTGAATTTCTGGATAAAGGCTTATAGTGCCTGCATATTTGAACTGTTTCTTACTGAAATTAGTGTGCCTTGTTTGCTGTAGCATAGACTAGATCCAGTCCTGCTGAATCTAGCTTTGTTTGTATAACTTGAGCACTAATCCAGGCCTTCTTTTTTGGAGAAGGTTCCCCTGCACTCCAGTGGCAGGAGTGTGCAGTTAGAACTTGTCTGATTGAAGACTACAGGAACAGGGCTCAGTTTTGAGATTTTTTTTCACTGGTTAGTTGGGTAATTTTCTTAAAAGCCTTTTCTGATTGCTTATAGTCATCTAAAGCATGTATTGTTTACTGTTTGTAGTCGTTTAAAGCTGCTTTAAGTGTATTTTTTACTGTTTTTGCCTTATCTTTTAAAAAAAAATTCCTTGTTTCCCACCTTTCTAAGCTAGTATAGTCCAGTTTCAGGCTAGTGCTGAATTCAGGGCTGTGTTACAAGTTTCTGAGTTGCCCATACCTTACTTGGATAGAAGGAGGTTTCTCTGTTCACCTGTGAGAGAGGGAGCTTTGAGTAGCCATCTATCCCTGGAGGAATGGTTCCAGCCCAGAAGTTACTAGTTTATAGGCCATTTTGGGCTAATTTCTATCTCTTTCATTTCCCTGCTGTAAAAACCACGTTTGCATGGTTTTGCATGTCCTGGCAGCACCGGTTAGCTAGGGCTAAATTATTCCTGGCTCCACCAAGTCTCCTCTTCAGTTTTTCCCTTGAAAGTAGTCTAACTCTCAACCTAAGCACTTAAAAAGTATCCTACAGTCCAGCACTTGCTCAGACCTAATAGCAAGCACTGATATACCCCGACACTTGATTGCCCAGCAGAGCAAGGCTCATTATTCACCCCTCACAAACCAAGTGACTAAGCAGCTCACCCTACTATTCAGGCATGATCAAAGGGCAATTTCAGGTATACTCTCCAGTCCAGCTGGTGAACCTGGGTATCCTGAGGCAATGTTACAACTGCCTCATGTACACAGACAACCCTCTCCTCCTACCACAAAACATTAACATATGCGAGAGATGCAATTATATAGCTAAATTTGAGGCTAAGCTCTCTCCACCCAAGACTGGAGCAGGCAGTCATGAGGAGAAGGTTAACACTTGCACCACACCTCCAGCCTCACATAGACATACTAAACTAGCACTGGCAAAAAATACACATAAATACACAAAATCATACTCGGAGGCTCTAAATAAAAACCTGCAAAAGCATCAGAGACCTCCAAAGCAGACACCCAAAAAACCTGCACCTCCCATCATAAACCAGACAACACATAAAACAGAAAATCAGTGTGTCGCACAATCACAGTCCTTAAGGCGAAATAACATACCTAACACACTAGTAATAGGTGACTCTATAGTCAGGTACACTGACGTCCCACTCACTAGGCTGGACAAGGAGAAGGTTACTGTTAGCTGCCTGTCCGGAGCCAGAATCCACCACATAACACAAGCACTCAGGTCACTCCAGAACAAGTACAGATATGACTCTGTCATTGTTCATGTTGGTATGAATGACATGAGACGTACCTCCCTGGACTACATGAAAAGAGACATGGAAGAGCTCTCTGATCATGTAGCCCAGGTGGGTATGACCCTGACTCTGAGTAGCATCCTGCCCTCACCAAGAATGATACCGCAGTATAAATAAAAAAATGATCAATTTCAACAATTGGCTAAGATTCTGGTGTCATTCAAAGGGGATCCAGTGTCTGTCAGCCTGGGACGACATGCTCGACAAGCCCCGTTGCTTCGCAAGAGACGGCTTGCACCTGTCACCCCTAGGCTTTCGAATACTGGCCAAGGCTTTTGCTGCCTCCATAGTACCTTTTTTAGACAAGGCTCAAAAGTCAAACCCACCTCCATAAACAGCACAAATAAAAAATGAGGGTTATGCTACTCAACGCCAGGAGTTTAAATCTCAAAATGCACCCGCTCAAAGCACTCCTCAGTATGGAGAACGTCAACATCTGTGCAGTAACTGAAACCTGGTTCAAGGATCCACAGAGCACTCCAGCACTACCGGGCTAGCACTCATACCACACATTTCAGCCACAGAACATGGACCGAAACACAAAATGAGGGGCTGTATCCATATTCATCAAGGATACCTACACCTCCAGGTTAGTGGCGCAGCATGATACCTCTGAGATCATCCATGTGCAACTAACATCAGGCAAATCTGCAATGCAAATTGTGGCCTGCTACAGATCACCCTCCATGACCCAGTACCACCACTCTGCCTTTCTGAAGACCCTGGAAAACATGAAGGTCCAACCGAACACCCTGATAGTGGGTGATTTCAATTACCCTACCGTTAACTGGGAAAACTACTCAAGTACAAACTCTCAGGTCCAGCGCTTCCAGGAATTTATCAACTCAAATGCCATGGATCAGCTGGTAAACTCCCCTACCAGAGGTGAAAACATATTGGTCCTGGTCTTCACCAACATGGGCGACAGGTGTTCCACACCGGAGGTCAACCCATCACTGGTTAGATCAGACCATAAACTAATCAGTCTGGATGTCCACACCATACTACCACCCCAACCAAGGAAACCACAGTGAAAAACATTTCTATAGTAAACTTCACCTTAATTAAGACAGAGGTGGTAAGTTTCACAGCCCCCATGCTAAAGGATAACAGTGTCCAAGATGCAGGAACCTTTACAAATGCACACTATGAGCACCTACAAGGATGCATGGATCGTGCCATCCCTAACAAAACCAAGACTCACTCCCCTAAGTGAAGGAAACCAGTCTGGTGAACCCTTGCCATAAACAGGCTATACAATAGAAGGAGGAAACTAGTTCAGAAAAAAAGCAAATCCCAAGAAGGAAAAACATCCCTGATTAGTATCAGTAAGAAACTAAGATCTCTCATAAAATCATCCAAGACTAACTTCGAAAGAAAAATAGCCAAGGATTCGAAAGATAACCACAAAGCCTTCTTTAGCTATGTCAAGAATATAAGTGGCAACTTGCAGATATGCTCAGAGCTAGTGCAAAATAGCACAAAATATACTGAACCTACTGATAATGCCAACATCCTAGCAGATAGATTCAGTGCAAACTTCACCTCCCTCTCACCCCCAAAAGGGCCAACAACAATACCGGAAAAGTGTAGTGTCCCAGAAATCACAGATGCACAGGTGAAAACAGCCCTTTCAAAAGCCAAAAGCACAGTGTCAGTGGGGCCAGATGGTGTTCCAGGTTGCATCTTGCATGAACTACAGAATGAACTAACCACTCACCTAAACACACTGTTCAACTTCAGCCTCTCCACAGGTTACATGCCCATAGAATGGCGCACAGCAATGGTTATTCCGCTCTACAAAGGAGGGGCCACAAATGACCCTGGTAACTATCGCCCCATAAGCCTGACTAGCCTGGTCTGCAAGGCTATGCAGCGCATCATCATGGAACTCATTAACAAAGACATTGGAATCCTCCAAACACTTGACCCAACCCAGTTGGGCTTTTTTAAGGGCAGATCATGCCTACTAAGCCTGGTTGACTTCTTTGAGACAGTCACCAAGGTGATAGATGAGGGGAAGGTGGTTCACACAGCCTACCTTGACCTCGCCAAGGCTTTTGACACCTTTCTCCACTTGGGAATTATAGAAAAAGTCACCAGCCTGAACATAAACCCCTACATCTTGAGATGGGTTGCCAACTGGCTTACTGACAGAACTCACACGGTAAGAATAGCGGGCTCCAGGTCCGACTCTAAACCAGTCACAAGTGGTGTCCCACAAGGCTCAGTCCTGGGACCCCTACTGCTCAACATATACTTCTCAGAAGTACAGGCAAACACTGACGGACTATAGCTAACCAAGTTTGCTGATGACTGAAAACTGGGAGCCATAACTGACTCTCCGCCTGACACAGACATTCTCCAAAAGGGCCTTACTGAGACAGACACCTAGTGTCAAAGTCATGGTCTCAAGCTAAATGCCAAAAAATGCATAGTCATCCTGTTTAGGAAAAACAAAACACCCATGAATTACCACATAGGTGGCAGCCCCCTTAATACAGAAGAGGTAATAAGAGATCTTGGGATCCAGGTAGATAGTAATCTCTCCTTTGACAATCATATTGCCAAAGTAGTTAGGAAATCCTTCTATGTAGCCCATCTAATTACTAAAGAGTTTGCATCTAGAAATAAAGAGGTTATAATGCCCCTCTACTTGTCACTCATCAGACCCATCATAGAGTACAATGCCCCATTTGGGATGTATCTCACAAGACACTTCCAACAGCTGGAAAGCCCACAAAAGTACCTTACCATGAGGATTACTGGCCTCAAACATATGTCCTATGCAGCCCAACTGGAAAAACTCCGGCTGTACTCAGTGGCATATTGCTTACTCAGAGGTGATCTCTGCCTGACTTACAATGCCATGTCCAACTTAGAATTGATGGACATGCTCCACCTAAAGAAAACCAAGTCACTGCGAGCCACTTGCTCTAGTGAGCTAAACTTCGCCAAAACAATAAATAGAACATGCTGGAGGGATAGATTCCTGTCACAGAGACTCCCAATGCTTTGGAACAAAATTCCTAACTACGTTAGGCAGAGCCCCTCACTAACACTCTTCAAGAGAAACCTTGACAAGTGGATGGATAACAGAAAATACACCCCTGGGATCACTTTATTGGCTCTTCTTGACAGAGGCTCAGTTAATTAATCAATGGTGCGACGAAAGCTGACACACTCTGGCTAGGCTTATAAATGCACTCGGGCAGATAGCCTAGTACCTACCTATGACCCTATGAACCTATAATATTAGAGACACTTATCATCGAGTCATATATGCGAGACCCCTATAGGTACTCATACAACTATGTTAATGTCTATACTGTGCCTATGTGTACAAGACACATGAGCATTGCCATGCAATTAATTACTCTTTTTGGATAGTTAGGAATGCAGTGTTCCTTTCCAAGTGCTTTTTTTTTTTTAGTAGTTGAAATTTGTTAAATGAAAAGATTTGTCACGGAAATGTGTAGTTTTGTACAAGATTAGTGATAGCAGAACATTTCTGTGAAGTATATAAATGGTCTTGATAAGCTTTAATTGACTGAGAGCTAGTGTGTTCTGTAATTCATACTATCCTAATTTACTTAGCACTGTGTAGTGATAAATCTAGTTAGGTATATTATATGAAACTGTGGTGATAAAAGATAAGTCAGATAATTATAATGTGTATTTACAGAAAATACCTGATTTCTTATTAGGTTAGTTATTGTGTAGTCAATGTGGTGGTTATCATGTTTCAAGTTCTGGTTAATGACTTAATGACTATTCTAAGTAATTTTGTGAGACTCGCATTCTACAAGAATATTATTCACACTAATATTTGTCATACTTTTCTGAGTAGTAGCTTAGTAGAAAAGAATCAGGTTAGCCTCTGTGGCATTCAAAAATGCTTTAGAATGTTTGTACTTATAATTCTAGAACATGGTGTGTTTCTGTGTGATTGATTACAGTGTAGCCATAGAAAAGACAGGATATATTAGTGTAGAATCACCTCCATATTGCAACAAAACCAAATTGTCTATTGTCTTGGGTATATCATTAACAGATATATAAATGTGGGCCTAAGATGAAACTTCTTGTCACTCTGCCTGTGATAGGTAGATAAGTATAAGTGAATGTTCTGTCATCTGAGCTATTACGAGTGCTGGGTGACGTATCTTATGAGGCAGTTCAGACTTGTTGTTCTCATGTTAACTTTTGGTAGTCTATTGACAGTAGGTCATGTGAGACATTATCAACTATTTTCGTCTGAGCAAAGTAAAGAGAGTAACATTTTAGACTAGTTTATTTCATTTATTATCTTCATTTAGGAATGTGAATAGCTCTATTTCAGGATTGTAGTTTGGTCAAAATCCATGTTTTTTAATGAAAAAAATAGTTTTTCATTATATTGATGTCTGTGGCAAAAAAGAAAACATTTAATGTGCAAAGCATTAATGCTGGTAGAACAACAAGTGTGACAGTGTATATGTACATGTGTACATATGTATGTATGCATGTATATAAAGTATGTGTGTTTATGTGTGTGTGTGTGTGTGTGCATTTTGTAAGCATTAGTTTGAGAGTGATAGTCCCATACTTTAGCCAAAATGTCAATGTGCTGTACCATTCAATCTGGTGCGGGTGGGGGGGGGGGACTTTCTATTGTAATCATTCCCTTTTGAGCTGTATGAGGGCTATGAGTCTATGATCACTATTGCTAGGACAGAAAGAAAGCCCTTTTTCCCCTCTGTGTATCTTTTTCCTTGCATGCTTGCTGACCAACAACCTTCCTCCAGTCATATTCATCCAATTTTCTCCACACTAAGGACATATGCAATACAGGTGCACCAGACATGTGGAAGGGCTATTTTCAGGCAGTTATGTTCATAGGTTCATAGGTTTATAGGTGTGTACTAGACTAATGGCTGTGGCGCCTTTAGAAGCCTAACCCATAGAAGTACTCTGGCATCGTACCACCCAACATTAGTTCCCAGTGTCTCTATCAAATAGAGCCACTGCAGTGATCCCCGGGGTGAACTTTCTATTTCCCATCCACTCATCAAGATTTCTCTTGAAGAGGGTAAGTGTGGTGCTCTCCTTGACATGTATGGGAAGTGTATTCCAGTGCATGCGAAGTCTCTGGGTTATGAACCTGTCCCTCCAGCATTTTCTGTTGATTGTGGTAATGAGATTGAGGTCTCTGGAGTGTGTGGTGTAGAGGGATTTGGATTTCCTTAGATGTAGCATTTCTAATAGAGCTGGGTCAGACATGTCTTTGTAAGTCAAGCAGAGATCGCCTCTTAGTAGACGATATGAGACAGAGAATAGCTTGAGTTTTTTGAGTATGTCCATGTAGGACATGTGTTTAAGGCCCAAGATCTTCTTCATGAGGTACTTTGTGGCCTTTCCAGCTGTTGCATGTCTTGTGAGGGACATGACAAATCGGGCATTATACTCAATGATTGGCCTAATGAGGGAAGAGTAGAGCGAGATGATGACCTCTTTCTTCCTGGATGCAAAACCCTTGGTAATGAGATGTGCCGCATAGAAGGATTTTCTGACCACAGTGGCAATGTGGTGGTCGAAGGAGAGGCTGCTGTCAACCTATGTCCTCAGATCTCTTATAATGCCTTCAGTGTTCAGTGGGCTCCCATCAATGTGGTAATTAGTGGGAACTGAGTTTTTCCCAAAGGGGATGACGATGCATTTTTTTGGCATTAAGTTTAATGCCATGGTTTCAACACCAGTCATTGATCTCAGTGAGGCCTTTCTGCAAGGATGTCTACATCACTTGGGGAGATAATAATGGCTCCCAGTTTGCAGTCATCTGTGAACTTGGTCAGCCAGAGTCCCTCCATGTTGGTGTGGAATTCTGAGAAGTAGATGCCAAACAGGAGAGGACCCAGCACCGATCCCTGTGGGACTCCACTCATGACTGGTCAACAGTCTGACTTGGAGTCTGCTACTTTCACACTGTGGGTTCTGTCTGTGAGCCAATTTGCAACCCACCTAGTGATATGGGGGTTAATGCCTAGTTTGCTGAGTTTATCAAGAATTCCTGAGTGGGAAATGGTATCAAAGGCCTTGGCCAGATCGAGGTAGGCTGTATGAGCTGCCTTACCCTCATCCACATCTCTGGGGACTGACTCAAAGAAGTCAACCAGGTTGAGTAGGCATGATTTACCTTTCAGAAAACCAAATTGCATGAGCTGTAGAGTTTGGAGATTCCCTATATAATTGTTAATTAGGTCCATGATGATGCACTCCATAGCCTTACATATCAGAATCATCAGGTTAATGGGGTGATTATTCCCACGCTCTGTAGTTGCTCCCCCTTTATGGAGAAGGTTGACTGTAGCAGTGTGCCATTCGGTAGGGACAAAGCCTGAGGTGAGGCTGTGATTGAACAGGGCACACAGATGTGGTGCCAGTTCACTTTGTAGTTCATGTAGAACACATCCAGGGATATTGTCGCATCCCATGGAAGCTGTATTCTTGGCCTTGGACAATGCAGATTTAACCTGTGCTGCAGTAATGCTGGGTGCCTGGCATTCCTCCGGTATTGTGATTGGTTCTTTAGTGGGGGAGAGAGAGGTAAAGTTGGCACTGAATCTGCCGGACAGTATGTTGGCAATATCTGTTGGCTCAGTATAGGAGGTACCATTGTGCAGTAACTCAGAGCAAACCTGGGTATTACCGTGGAGATTCTTGATATAACTATAGAAGGCTTTGTGGTTGTTTTTAGTGTCTGCTGCGATTCTGCTCTCATAGCTGGCTTTAGAGGTTTTGATGAGGGATCTCAACTTTTTGTTGAGGCTAATAAGGGAGGTTTTCCAGTCTTGGGACTTCACCTTTTTCTGCAACAGTTTTTTCCTTCTGTTGTAGAGTTTTTTAATGGCAGGGCATCACCAGATAGGCTTCCTCTGTGTGTTAATTTATTTTATGTTTTAATAGTGTGGAAACATTAAAGTGAGTGCATTTTCTTTACCACAGACAGTGGTTTTCTTATTTTTCTATTATTTGTATTTTAAGTCTTCTGTGTGGTGGTTTGGACCAGCTACATTTCCATGGTGATTAGTTTGTGTTCAGATCTAATCAGAGAGGAATTGACTATTGGTGTAGAGCAATGGTTGCCCATGTTAGTCATAACCTGGTCAAGGATGTTGCTTCCTCTAGTGGGGGTAAGAATGAGCTGGTCCAGGGCATTGGATTTCATGAATTCCAGGAAGCGTTGGGCCAGTATATTTGTGCATGAGTAGTTTTTCCTGTTGATGGAGGGGCAGCTGAAGTCACCTAGTATGAGTGTTGGGTTGGACCCTATTAGTTTCCGGGGTGCTTAGGAATGTGGAGTGAGAGTCTTGGGACATGGTTGGGGACTTATAGCAGGCTACAACCTGAATCGCCGTCTTACCCAGTGTTAGTTGTACCTGAAGTATCTCAGATGTGTTATGTTAGGCTACTAGTCTGGAGGTGTGCATATCCTATATGAATATGGAGACACCACCACCTTTGGAGCTTTGGTCCATGTTCTGGGGCTGAAAGGTGTGGAATGAGTTATAGCCTGGTAGTGCAGGGGTGCTTTCTGCTCCTTTAAACCAGGTCTCCATTACAGCACAAATGTCGATGTTCTCCATTTTGAGGAGTGCTTCGAGCAAGTGCATTTTGAGATTTAGACTTCTAGCATTGAGCAGCATGACCCTCAAATTGCATTTATTTATAGCTGTTATGGTGGTAATTTGGTCTTTCGAACATTGCCTAAAAAAGGCACTATAGGGGTGGAAAGAGCCTTAGCCAGTATCCAGAAACCCAGGGGTGACAGATGCAGGCCATTTCTGGCAAAGCATTGAGGTCTGTCAATCATATCATCCCAAGCAGACAGATATTGGATACCCTTAGAATGACACCAGATACTTAGCCAATTGTTGAAGTCAGTCATTTTCTGCTTGTACTGCAGTATCATTTGGGGCAATGGTAGGATGCTGCTCAGGGCTAGGGTCATACCTGCCTGGGCCACATATTCCAAGAGCTCCTCCATGTCTCTTTTCATGTAGTCCAGGAGGTGCATCTCAGGTCATTCACACCCTCATGGACAGTGACAAAGTCATACTTGTACTTGTTGTGGAGTGACCTGAGTGCATGTGTTATGCGTTGGATTCTGGCACTTGATAGACAGCTGACTGTTACCTTCTCCTTATTCAACCTAGAGAGTGGGACATCAGTGTGCCTCTTTATTGAGTCACCTATGATTAGTGTATTGGGCAAGCTGTTTTGCCTTAGGGGCATAGGTTGAGGGGCACACTGTGTAGGTGAGCTATGTGTCTTGTGGTTTTTGCTGTGTTGTGGTGCATACCTCTCAACCTGGAACCATCAAAAAAATAGGTACAAATCTGTATGCTGATTAACGTAACATTTGCATAAATAATTGTGTAACCCCACCCACTCTGCCAAAGAACGACAATATATGTCACCACACATTGTAAATAAATGCTTTAACTTCAAAGAATAACTGGTTATTTTGTTTAATGATTTTTCCACGGCTATAATGTAAAAGGACTTGGTATCGACTGCTAGAATTCTGTATACATATGACTGCTAAAACTATATACATATTTGATGTTTAGAAAAACAGCACTCAAAAATACTCCCTTAAACTTTTTAGGTGGCATGGCAATACCACAGAATGTAATTGCTGTTTTGCGGATTCATGCCACAATACATACACTCATTTGAGATTTCGTAGATGCTCAAGTTGTTTACAAAGTTACAAACTGCGGTATTTTGTTCTCCTTTTATTGTGCCTGTTTAAGTAGACCTTTATTTTTAATGTAGAGCTAGAGCTTTTCACCTTTTTAGAAACTGAAAGATATGCCAAGTAAAAGTGCAGTTCAGCATGCAGTGATAACAATGCAAAATCTGTCACTCCAGCATTTTTGTTGAAAGGGGACTTATCGAGGTTTGAACAGCAAACCCCGAATGTTGGACAACTGTAACATCGTGTTGACAGATTGTCATACAGCACACACACACACACACACACACACACACACACACACACACACACACACACACACACACACAAACACCTCACACGCCACACCCCACTTCAACTATATACAGTAATTAGCTGTGGACCTGTTCTCACACACACACACACACACACGCACACACACACATGCACACACACCCCACACGCCACACCCCACTTCAACTATATACAGTAATTAGCTGTGGAACTGTTCTCACACACACACACACACACACACACACACACACACACACACACACACACACACACACACACACACACACACACACACACACACACACACACACACACCACACTTTAACTATATGCAGCAACAATGTAAAAATGATCCCATACAGACAACAGTTCAACTAAATGCAGTTCTCATCAATAACTGAGTGGCAGAAACAGCAACAGTCCTGTAATTCAAGAAAGAACTGAACTAGACTGCAGCACCCACACCCAACTATATGCAGCAATAAATGCACTTCAACTATATACAGAAATTAATTAACTATGGACCTGTTCTCATCAATAAATGCAGCAGCAGTAACTGTATACAGAAATGGTCCCGCAACTGGTAATTCAAATGCAGCACCCCTCTATGCAGCGAGTGACCACCAGACAGCACTTAATTAAATACAGTTCATCAATAATAAATGCTCGGCAAAAACAGTAACGGTCCTATAATCAAGAAAGAACCGAAACAGAATGGGACCGCAGCAACACTTCAGACCTGTTCTCATCAAACTGTACCTATATGCACCAGTAACAGACCTGCTCTCCACTCCGTACCTGCAATAAATTCCCTTGTAATGGCTTGTGCACACATCACACACACACACACACACACACACACACACACACACACACACACACACACACACACACACACAAGACCTTATAATGGCTGCTGCCAAATATACTGGGGGAATGCGCATTTTGTAAATTCCCTTTCAGCACGTCCCTGCAATAAATTCACTTTTAACTAATCTCTGCTTCCAGCACATACCTGCCAGCTTAGGACTTGCTTAAGATCAATCACTTGCTTTCAGCATGTCCCTGCAATAAATTTCCATGTAATGGTTGGTCCCTTCCAGTAGGGACTTGTTTTCAGCACTCCCTGCAATAAATTCCCTTGTAACGGCTCACATTCCTCACTCAAAATATACCAGGGAAATGCTCACACTTGTAATGGCTCATAAATAATTCCCTCACAAATACCAGAAATGCTAGCACTTAAGCTCAAGTCTGACAGGCTGGCAGGCTAATGGCACTGATGTCAGGTCAAAAGGCCAAAAAATTCAAAAACAGAGCCGGGAAAATGTAAGGGCTGCCACTCGGGAATCATGGCAGCCCATTACTTGGACCTCAAACCTGGTAAAAGCCTAGAAATTCTGTATGGTTGAGAAGTATGTTGTGGTGAGTGCATTTCTGCCTTGGAGGTCTCTGCTGTTTCAGTAGATTTCTATTGAGAGCCTCTGCAAAAGTGGGAGTGTGGTTTGTGTTTTTATGTGAGAGCTGTGATGAGCTGTGATGGTGGGTGTTCTGGAGGGCTATGTGTTGCATGTGGTTGGTGCAGGTGTTGACCTTCTACTCTTGACCAGCTATTCCAGTCTTGGCTTCAGAGTGCATGGCTTCCAATTTGGATATATAAGTGCATCTCTCGCAAGTCTGAGTGTTGGGAGGTAAGAGGAGAGGGTTGTCTGTGTACATGAGGCAGTTGCTACACTGACTCAGAATGCCCAAGTTCACCAGGTTAATAGGAGAAAGCACAGGGAATTGACCTTTAGGCATGCCAGGAGGGATGGTCATTATTACTGGAGTGCTGGAGCTGTTTCCTTATATATTCCTTTTACAGGAAAAATGTCACTCAAGGTGTCTAAGTCTGTACAGAACACTGCCAAACACCTGAGGGGAACCTAATATGTAGACCCTGAAAATTTAAGGATGAAGTAGTTAGGAAGAAATCGAGCAGTACTTACTGAAAAATAAAGAGTTAGCTTGTGAAGAATGATGAAAAGATGGGAGTCACGTGAATGGCTGCTGCCTGGCTATCACTAATGCTGGTCTCAGGACAGTTTCACTCTGTTGAGATACAATACTCCTTTGCTTCTTCTCTTACCAGAAGCAAAATGTTAGCACCAATCCCAAGAAGAGAAGCAGGCCATGGCCTGTTTGGTGATCCGCAGTCTTCTCTCAGATGATACAAGGGTCTGCAAGCTTGCAGCCTTTTTCTGATAGATACCTCGAATAGCAACCAGACCAATCAGGAATGTTAAACACAGACACTCACTCTCCAACCAGAAAGAGTCAGGAATCAATGCACTCTGCTCCTACTCTCACCAGGATCAGAATATAAGCACAGATTCTAAGCTGTCATCTATAAAGCAGTTATTAAGCTTTCTGGTGATCAGCAGTCTCCAGGAAATAATGTAACTGCACTCCTCTCAACAGGAGAAAACAGAAGCACTAATCCCAAGATGACTATTGAGAGGCAGAATGTGGGCTCTTCAATAACTGGTGGTCTTGCAATAGATGCTTAAAGGTGAGATGAAAAAAATGGTTATCCTAAACACTGCAGTGTGCACTAGAAGAGTTAGATGTGAAAGTAGGTAACTTCAGTTTTACCTGTCAAAAAAGTTAAGTTTTAGTGGAGAGTCACTATTTTTGAAACAGCAAGATATATTGAAAGGGGGTGGTCACCTTTGTATTCTGGTACTATGGAATACAGTAGGATGGCCAATAAATTTAAATAGTTGAAGGGGAGTGATTTCACAAAATGATAATTTTGTGCTTACACCAGCCAGTAAAAGCAGAGAGGAAATGAGGATTGTGGACTGCTTGACCCCATGACAGTTCATTTACAGGCCTAAGCCACTCCTGCTTGGTACATAAGGAACAGCATTTCTGCTGAGGCTAGCTATGTCCCTCTCCTTATCCATGTACACTCCTTTGCACATGGTGTCCAAGGCTATCCCTATTACTTTGATTAGCTTCAGACCACTTGACATCCTCCTAGGTGTGGCTTCTTATTATGAAAGGCTCTACTTGCACTACAGTAACATGAGAAGCAGCAGTACTCATCTGGGAACCAACAAACTATCCTCCTATAAAGGCTAGGGCCATATGCCACATACTCCCATCTTACCCTGGCAATTTCTTCCAGCCCTAAGTTGCTACCTCCATCTTCAGTCATTTGGGTTGCATTCAGTGCTTTATGCCTCCATACCACAGATCTTGCTCAGGAATAAAAGGGACAAGAGGTGGCGGTAGGAAACTTGTATCTTTTATTTTCATCTGCTTCAAATTTGAAGTTAGTTGTCAGTAACTAATGTTTGGTGCTTGCAGGAGAAAGCATAACAGATTTACTCTATTAACTTCACTTTTAAAAAGGGCCAGGCAATTGCTCGGTGTATAATCCTTTAGATAGATTATAATCTTAAAGCATCAATGTACATACTTGCAGAGTATCTGATTCTCGTTTCTGTAAGGTTATAAGAAATTATATAGAGATGAGACCTGGCCCCTTATTAACTGAACCATATCACTCATAGTATAATAAGTGATGTGGTCATGCGGGTATTTGGAACATGGGCCTAGACCAGTGATGGCGAACCTATGACACAAATGTCAAAGGTGACATGCCACAATGGTTTGGGTGACACGCCAGCATTCACCAATACCTGTTTTACCAAAGAAACTGAGTGAACACAAATATAAGAAATATGAGACCCTGCACCACCCAGAGATTAAAATGGATTCTCACCATCTGTATCAGTACACCATCTGTCATCACAGCAGCTGCAAAGTTCAGTTGACTTCTAACCACTGCACCGGAAGCTCATTTTCAAAGTGCAAGCATGATATCTGCAACTGTAGTCTCCAAATGAGTACATTTGTTTGAAATGAGTTTTACATTCATTGTTCCTGTGAAGTGCACTGAATTATTTTGTACCAGGAGTCAGTTCAGCAACATTACTGCAGAGGTAAGAGAGGTATTAAACTCAAAGGCAATTTTGGTATACTGTCTCGAGATCCTGCAGAGGGTGGTGCTGACATTGTTTTCCCTTCATGGTTGCACTTCCGCAAAGGAAAAGTAGTCTGCATTTCTAAGGATGAGCTGTTTTACATTCCTCTCAATTGTCCCATTTAATCCCTCCTAAAACTGGTAACTTTTTACACCTAATAACAATAATTAGATTTATAGACATATTTTTCTCCAGAAAATGTATATTAATTCATGTTCATTTTATTCCATTTATGTTTTTTTTGGGGGGGGGGGGGGTGACACGCCAGGAGAGTCAAGTTAGGGCATTTTCCAAATTTTTGACACTCCAAACCCAAAAGGTTTGCCATCACTGGCCGAGATGATTGCTGCAGCTGCTCATCTAAAATGAAGATTGCATGCTACACAATAATAGCATATCAGTCCTCTAATTATATGCCCCATGAGTATCTGTGTGTTTGTCCATGTGGAATATTTGTGTGCACACACGTGTGTGTGTGTGTGTGTGTGTGTGTGTGTGTGTGTGTGTGTGTGTGTGTGTGTGTGTGTGTGTGTTTATATAAGTTATTTTAGGTTTCCATTCCTATATTGGTGTGTTCTTTGGTTGATTCAGGTCAGGAATGCTACACTTAAATATTGGTTTTGTTTATTGTTGGATTTTATTTATTTATTCTTTTTATGTTGAATTTGTTAACTGGGGTAGAACACTGATCCCACTGGACACAACAGTTATATGACATTATATACAAACTGAATGACAAAAATACAATATATGCATATATTATATACAAACTGAGTACTGCAGTTGGCTTGAGGGAATGCTATATACATTATTTACATAGTGAGTGAAGTAACACAATACATATATCCATTATATATAGAGCGAAAGTCAGAGATGACATGCTGAAAGAATCACAATCAAAAATAGAGTCAGAGCAGCATATGTAGATGGAAAAAGGGAATGAAGAGGTGAATTTACATGACCAGAGAAAGATAGCAATTGAAGTTTCCTAGAGTCTTTGGATCTGCTTTTATTTGTTAATGGAATATGGGATAAGATGAACAATCTTTAAAAAAAGAAGGGAGAGATTCCCACAGTTTGGGACTAAGGACTGAGAAAGCATGATCTGTACAGCAAAACCTAGTTTTAGGGGGGGTGATGGAGATGAGATGAGTGGTTAAGATGTCTAAGGTTGCATCATGTTGGTGCATCTCTGTGAAGTCTGGAAACTAGTGGAGGGAAGATATCATTTTTGATCATTTTAAATAGTTGAGAGGCAAGCAAATAGCCAGCACATTGTTTCACAGCTAGCCCGTTGGCATTTTCAATGGCATTGCCATGTTGTTAATTTCTTGGGGAGAGAGTGCAAATGGCTTCTAAAATGGACTGAATGGTGGATACATTTTTCATAAGCTGCAGCAGTTAGTGGGAGACCATATTCTAGCTGAACCAGTGAAATACCTTTACCCGTGGCATTTCTACAGAGTATATGGATAGAAAAGGGGAGATCCTTTTAGCCAAGAATAGAAGAGTATTGAATTTAGTGTGTGTGTGTGTGTGTGTGTGTGTGTGTGTGTGTGTGTGTGTGTGTGTGTGTGTGTGTGTGTCTAGTCCAGGTGGAGTTGGAAATTTAGAAAGGGGTCAAACCAAATATCTAAGTATTTGAATGCAGTGACATTATCAATAGTATTATTAAAGATGATCTAGGATTTTTAGACACCTGGGGATAGAAGTTAGCTTTTGCCTAGTGCCAAAAACAATCCATTTTTTCTTTAATAGGAGTTTAACAGTAATTGTTTCCCATTGACTCATTGAATAAGTGCATGAAAAACAGCCTCAGGATTGAATTCAAGAGAAGAAGCAAAATGGTTGGAATGGAATAGGATCATGTCATCAGCAAAAAACAGGAGAAGAAGATGAGGTTAAGTCAAAAGGAAGTTTGCTAATATAGATAGAAAAGAGGAGAGGAGACAGAATAGATTACTGAGGGACATCTTTCTACAGAGGGACTGATGTAGAGGTTGATGAACTAAAATTTACTGAGAGGTGGTGGTTAGCATCATAGTTTTTGAACCAGGACAATGTAAATCCTTTTATATTTAGTTTTCTTTTTTGCCACCGTAGTAAAAGGGAGACATTTATTTGTGTGCTATATAATATCATTTTGTATCACTTTGTATTTTTGTTTTGCATCATTTTACTCTTTGTCACATTAATCAGCTGAACTTTGGTTATTATTATTTATTTACTTAATTTATTACTGCAGTTTTCCTATTATAGAGTATGGGGAGTAGATTTGGCTTATTTTATTTACTTTTGCTGGGATGGTATTGTCAGCTTATACATTTTGTTTTCTATTTTAAGAAATCTGCTTGGCCTAGTGTTTTTGCTCCATGTGAGAGATAGACACTTATATAGGCTGCACATTTCACTTGTTTTTTTCATTCAATAAATTGTGTCTTGAGCGATACTTAAATACACAGTGAAATTTTGTGACTTTGTCTTTTTTTGAAAAGAATTCAAGCCTGCACAAACTAAAAGCACTGCTGATGATTCTTCTGCTAGTTTTCCCTACCCACCCTTCCTTTTGTTGATCTGCTTTTTAAACCTGGTGATTTTTAGTTGCCCATTCCTACTTTAAATTGAGCCTAATAAGCCCTTCCCTTTCTACATTGCTGTTAATATCTTGAAATAGTTATTTGCCTTTCTTTGTGCTTATATTGAAAAAATTGCATTTTGCCTCTCATTGTCTGTTCTACCAGAACAGGTCTGTCAAATTAACCCATTGCCATCCCTAATAAAACATACACTAAGAGCCTGCTGTCATGGATGGGCAGTTTCCCATCATTTTTCTGGCCATCTTGATAGACACGGTCATCCTGAGGCAATTTAGCAATTGTCCTGCGTATACTGATAACCACTCACTTCTGAAAAAAAAAACATACTTCATGTGAGCCACATAGTTACATTATGAACATGGAGGTAAGACTTTCACATAAGGACAAACTGAATGCGAAATAGGTTGTCAGCATGCATATGCTTCCCACATTAAGTAAGGCCATGACATATAAACCCACATATGTGGAGGTACTCACTAGTAACTTACCAAAAGATCAGAGGCTTCCCAAATGGAAACCACTTACATACATAACAATGCAAAAAACAAGCATAACACATAATAGCACACACCAGTGTCTGAACAAATAAACCCATAAGGTGTAACTCCACAAAACCAATGTATTGGTCATAGATGACTCCATTGTGAGACACATGGATGTTTCCCTCATCAGGCTGGATAAGCAGTGGGTTATGGTTAGCTGCCTGTCAGGTGGCAGGATCTGTCAAGTCACTCAAGCACTCAAGTCACTAGCCACCTCTATTGTGCCTTTTTTAGGTATTGTCAAAATAACCAACCTCCCAACATAACAAAATCCTCTCTAGATAAACCCAAGGTAGTGCTGCTTAATGCTAGGAGTCTAAACAAGAAACTGCACTCCCTGGAATCACCTCTCAATTTGAAAGATGTTGACATCTGCGCAGTCACCAAGACATAGTTCAAAGGCATGGAAAGCAGCCAGTCATGCAGGGTTACAATGCATTCCATGCAATCAGACCACAAACTGAGCATGAAAGAGCCAAAGCAGGATGTGTATCCATCTTCATTAAGGATAAGTACACCTTGAGAGTGATCAAACAGTATGTCTCTCATGAGCTACTCCATTTCTATTTCCTCAGCAGAGGAAGAAATTACTCTCTATATTAAACAAGCAAATTAGAAATCTCTAAAGCTAATTATGAAGGAAATATAGCCTCCCTAGCTAAGGACACTCACAAGGCATCCTTCAGCTGTGTCCAAAATCTAAAAAGGCATGCCCAGCTCTGCTCTGAACTGATCGTGGATGGCACCACCCATACTCAACCAAAGGTAATAGCCAACCTGTTAGCTGACAGATTTGGAGCAAACCTCACCCCTCTGTCCTCTCCAGTCATCCTTCAAAGTAAACCTGTCACCATTCCTCAGCCTATTATCTAAAGAGCGTAGGTCATTTTGGTGCTGTCCAAGGCCAAAAACACATCATCAATGGGACCAGACAACATCCCATGTTGCCTTTTAAACAACTTAAAACATGACCTAGCAGACCCACTTGGATACCTGCTTAACCACAAACTGTGAACTGCATATATTCCGGTGGAATGGAGGACAGCAATACTTATCCCGCTGCAAAAATGGGGGTCTATATTATAAATTCGACGGTTGAAAACATCAAACACCATATGGTCGACACCATACGGTCGATGTCTTCAAACATCGAACTTATAAAAACAAAAAAAAAGAAAAAATACCCTAATGGGTTTAAGCAGAGGGGCAATCCCCCCTGCACCCCCCACATCCCCTCTACTTAAATATACCAACTCTGAGATTGCACTACATTGCAGTAAATGGAAATCTCCTCTTACGGAGATTTCCATTTACACGTTCGATGTTCTCCGCTTTCGCTATTCTCGTGTCAACAATATCAGCTTCGATATTGTCAGCTTTCAAGAATATAATATAGACCCCAAAAGGGGAGACCATCAACTGACCCTGGAAATTATAGGCCCATAAGCTTGACTAGCCTCATGTGCAAGGCCATAGAAGAATCATTATGGACCTTATTAACAAGGACTTAGGTAATATCCAAACTCAGACCCAATCCAGCTCGGTTTCATTAAAAGTAGATCATGGCTGTCAAACATGGTTGACTTGTTTGAGAAAGTCACTAAGGCACTGGACAAGGGAAATACAAGGCATACCACCTATCTTGATCTAGCAAGGGCATTTGTACAATACCCCACTCAGTATTATGGAGAAACTCTCCCAATTGAGAATCAACCCCTAAATTACCAAATGGGTAGCCAACTGGCTCACCAACAGGACACATACTGTCAAAGTTAGTGACTTAACCTCTAGCAAAAGAACAGTTATCCACAGGGTTCTTTGTTGGGCCCCTTAAGTGTTCAGAATTTCTTTCTCAGAAGATCAGGCAAACTACAATGACAGCCTGTAGCTGACAAAGTTCACTCACAATTGCAAATTGGGAGCAATCATTGAGTCCCCCAATGATGTTAATGTACTGCAGACAGGGTAATTGCAGACACATTATTGTTGCCAAAGTCAAAAATTTAAGCTAAATGCAAAAAAAATGCATTATTATACCCTTTAAGAAAGCTTACATCCCAGCTAATTACATTATAGGCAGCACCCCCCCCCCCCCGAAGTGCAGACCCAGTAGTCTGTGATCTGGGTAATCAGGTTAATAGGAGTCTGAACTCCAGCCACCACAGTAGTAAAACAATCCTTCTATGTGACTCATTTTATGAATAAGGGCATTTCATCTAGATATAAGGCTAATTCCATTATACTTGGCCATCATCAGATCAGTAATTGAGCACAATGCTCCCTTTTGCATGTACTTCACCAGACACCTGCAACAATTGGAGAGACCACAGAGGTCGCTCACAAAGAAATTACAGGGTACACAAAACAAGTCTTGCATGGAAAGACTGAAAGCCCTGTCACTGTATTCTGTCTCCTACAGTGTAATAAGGGGTGACCTGTGCCTGACTTACAGGGCAGTCTCTGGCCCTACCCTGATGGAAATGCTACACATTCATAAATCAAACTGCAGGAGGGTCACTCACTCCAGGGATATTAATATAGCCTCTGATATGAACAGATCATCCTGGAGAGATAGATACATCTACCAGAGACTGCCACTTCTCTGGAACGAGCTTCCAGTTTACGAGAAACAGAGCTCCTCCCTGACCCTCTTCAAACACAACCTAGATCAATGGCATTGCCAACATTCTGGCAGACAGGTTCAGTGCAAATTTCTCCTCCCCCTCCCTCCCAAAAGGAGAAATAACTATCCCAGTAGAGTGTAGCCTCCCTAACATCACAGATGCCCAGGTGAGAGCCGCCCTCTCTAAAGCTAAAAACACAGCATCAATGGGACCGGATGGTGTCCCGGGCTGTGTGCTACATGAACTCCAAGAGGAACTAAACCCACACATAAGGCTGCTGTTTAATCTTAGCCTTACTACAGGATATGTACCCAAAGAGTGGCGTACGGCAACAGTGGTCCCACTTCACAAAGGCGGTGCTTCTACGGACCCTGGAAATTACCGCCCCATAAGCTTGACGAGCCTGGTCTGCAAAGCTATGGAGAGGATCATTATGGAACTCATAAACAAAGACATTGGGGACCTACAGACATTGGATCCTACTCAATTTGGCTTTGTCAAGGGCAGATCCTGCCTTTTGAACTTGGTCGACTTTTTTGAAACAGTCACTAAGGCCATTGATGAGGGTAAGGCAGTTCACACAGCCTACCTTGACCTTGCAAAAGCCTTTGACACAATACCCCACTCGGGCATCATAGACAAACTCACCAGCTTAAATGTAAACCCATATGTCACAAGATGGGTTGCAAACTGGCTCAAGGACAGAACCCACAGGGTTAGAGTTGCTGGAGCTATGTCAGACTCTAAGCCAGTCACAAGCGGTGTCCCACAGGGCTCAGTCCTGGGACCCCTCTTGTTCGGCATTTATTTTTCCGAGGTACAGGCAAACATAGGAGGATTGTGGCTGACAAAGTTCGCAGATGACTGCAAACTGGGCGCCATAATTGATACTCCAGCGGACACAAATATCCTTCAGAGGGGCCTCATAGAAATGGATAATTGGTGCCAGAGCCATGGCCTTAAGCTGAACGCCAAAAAATGTATAGTCATACCCTTTGGGAAAAACAAGGTACCGACAAATTACCACATAGGTGGTAATCCATTAAGTACGGAAGAGGTAATCAGGGACCTAGGGACCCAGGTTGACAGTAACCTCTCATTTGACACTCACATTGCCAAAGTGGTTAGGAAGACCTTCTATATTGCTCACCTTATCATGAAGGGTTTCACATCTAGATCAAGAGAGGTCATTGTGCCCTGTACTCTTCTCTTATCAGGCCAATGATTGAGTACAATACCCCATTTGGGATGTATCTCACCCGACACCTGCAGCAGTTGGAAAGACCCCAAAAGTTCCTCACCAAGAGGATAAAGGGTCTTAAACATATGTCATATGCTGCCCGACTGAAAAACTCCAGCTCTATTCAGTCGCATACCGCCTACTCAGAGGTGATCTGTGCCTGACATACAAGGCCATGTCCAATCCTGAATTAATGGACATGCTCCACCTCAGAAAATCCAAATCCATCAGAGCCACGAGAACAAGTGACTTAAACCTCAACACAGAAATAAATAGGACATGCTGGAGGGACAGATTCATAACCCAGAGGCTCCCTACACTCTGGAACAGAATCCCAGTCCATGTTAGGCAGAGCCCCTCACTGACTCTATTCAAGAGAAATCTCGGTGAGTGGATGGGAGATCGTAGGTTTACCCCGGGGGTCATCCCTGTGTCAGTACTAGACAGAGGCATAGTAAACTAAACCCTAAAAGGGTGTAGTATTCTCATCCTAAGGGGTGGTGTAAGCCACATACACTCTGGCTAGGCTTATAAATGCCTTAGGGCAGATAGTCTAGTATGAACCTATGAACCTATGTGTGACTGCAAATTCACTACTTGGGCAGCCATGTCTCTCCTGGACAGACAGAGTCAGTATTAACTACCATAGACCCTTAAATCTGCAAACTTCACTCACCTAACCACCAACAATTGGGGCATCTCAGGATAAATATGGCTGGGCTTGTATGGACTCTAGGGCCATTAGCTTAGTAACTTCCTATGAGCCTATGAACCTATAAAAAAATCAATACACATCTCATTAGGTATGTATGTTCAGTGTACGCTATTTTTTGCCAGAGTCGGTTCAACTTAAGGATACATCTCAATTTCCCATAATTTCATTAAATTACATTTTTTGAACCATAAAACAATGAAAATGGTTGGAAATTTATTTAGGTTAATGTTTATTTGGATGAAATTTCATATTGTATAATGTAGTTTAGACAGGCAAATTGCTGTCATGGGTAAGGAGAGATATCGAGAAATATATGTGGGTATCTATCTGTTCTGTTTGTAGGATTTCTACTTTTTGATAGATCCTTGTGGTATGCCACTGATGATGGGTCTACTGGTAGAGGTGGAGTCAGCAACTTTGACAGCATGTGTTCTGTTGGTGAGCCAGTTAGCTACCCATCTAGTAATGTAAGGGTTAACACCTAGCTGGGAGAGTTTTTAATGATATCCAAATGGGGGATTGTGTCAAAGGCATTGGATAGGTCCAGATAGGCAGTTTGCACTGTTTTACCTTCATCCAGGGCTTTAGTGACTTTCTCAAATAAGTCTACCAGGTTCAATAAGTGATATCGATCTTAATGAAGCCAAACTGGGCTGGGTCTAGAGGTTGAAGGTCACCTCTGTCCTTGTTTATAAGGTCTATTATGATCCTTTACATGGCCTTGCAAATGAGTCTGGTTAGTCTTATGTGTCTATAGTTCTTAAGGTTGGTTGATGGCCCCCCCCCCTTTATGCAAGGGGATTACTGTTGCTGTTCTCCATTCTGCTGATACAAAGCCAGTTCTCAGGTTATGGTTAAAGAGAATGGCAAGTGGGTCAGCTAGATTCTATTTTAGATTGCTTAGTAAGCAACCTGGGATGTTATCTGGTCCCACTGAGGCCATGTTTTTTGCCTTGGAGAATGCAGATATGACTTGATCTCTAGTGATACTAGCTAGAGAACTGTTGTCAGGTATGTTTTGGGGTATGTCTGTTGGGGATGGGGGGGTAAAGTCAGCTAGCAGACTGGCAATTTCCTGTAGTATAGTAGGAGTAGTACAATCTGCTATTTCAGCTTCATAATTAGCTTTAGAGGACTTTAAAATACTTCTGATCTGCTTGTTCAATCTGTGGAGGAGAATTCTTCCTCTGCAGAGCAGTTGCCTCTTGTTCATGGACATCAGTTTCTTCCCTTTTTTATATAATCTGTTTACACTACATCTCCACCAAGGTGGCTAGTTTTTTTGGGAGGGCCTGGTTTTAATCTGGTCAGGTACAGCTGAGTCTATACAGTTGCTAAGATGACTATACAGGGGATTTGTTTACATCTCTGCATAGGAGGCATTATTGCCTGTGATAGCAGGGGGTATAAAACATTTTTTACTGTCCCTTATTGGCTGTAGTTTGCTTTGGAGAAGTTCCTTAGTTGTTTTGCTCCTTTGTGGGTGTGGGGTCCAATAGTTATTTTGAATGAGACTGATTTATAGTCCAACCTTACCAGGAAGGGCATCACGCAGGGGCAGGGCAGTGATCACCTATGTTGGTGAGTAGTATGTCAGGGACATTAGACCCCCTTGTGAGGGTGTGGACTATCTGTTCCAGAATATTTGCATTGACAAAGTCCAAGAACCTTAGGAAGAGCATATTTGAGCTTGGGTATGTTACCCAGTCGATGGAGGGATAATTGAAATCTCCCATGACTAAAGTGTGGGCTGTATGGCGAGTGACTCCAGTAAGTCCAGGTAGGCATTGTGCTTTTCTTGGTTCATGGAGGGGGGCCTATAGCTAGCAATGATGTGATAGTTTTTTTTTTGCCTATAGTTAATTGGGCATGGTGTAGTTTGAGAGAGTCGTACTGACTGACAAAACTGGAGGGGTACTTGGCTTAATAAAGATGGATACACCTACACTGGAGTACTCTCTGCACCCTTGAATCATGTTTCAGTGATTGCACAGACATCAGCATCTTCCAAGGTGAGGAGTGCTTCCAGGGAGTCCTCTTTCATGTTTAGACTCCTAGCATTAAGCAGTAGAACCTTGAGTTTGCTGTCTCCAGTGGATTTTGCTGTCAGAAATTTTGTCATTTTGACATTGCCTAAAAAAGGCAATATGACATGCTTTTTTGGTTTAATTAGAAACTACCCATGTGTGCCATCAATGTATTATCCACATGTCAAGCATATTATAAACTCCCCAAACAATCAGAAGCTATATTCAGAATCTTTGTCCTAATGATGCTGAATATTTACACTGCATGTACTGACGATAATAAGCAACCCCCAGCAAAATAAATAAATAAACCAAAATAAGGAACTGAATAAATACCATCACTTAAGTTGAACCTTTTTTATAAGAAAATCTGCAACAATTTAAAAAAAATCTGTAGTGCCAAAAATGGTATACCTATACCTATAAATTTATTATATATCTAATCTATATCCATTTGTACATATCTATGTAAATCCACTGATTCTAAAGACAACCACAAAGCATTCTATAGCTATGTCAAGAATCTCAATGGCAACACTCAGATCTGAGTTACAGCACAATGGCACTAAATATATAGAACCAACTGATATTGCCAACATCCTGGCAGATAGGTTCAGTGCTAACTTTACCCCCTCTCACCCCCTAAATGGCCAATCTCTATACCGGAAGAATGCAAAGTTCCTGTAATCCTGGCTGCACATGTGAAAACCACACTCTCTAAAGCCAAGAACACAGCATCTGTGGGATGTGACAACATCTCAGGCTGCGTTCTACAAGAACTACAGAACAATCTGGCACTCCACCTAAGTACCATGTTCAATCATAGCCACACCTCAGGTTTTGTGCCCACTGAATAGCACACAGTGACAGTTACCCCACTCCACAAAGGTGGAGCCACCACAGACCCCGGGAACTTCCATCCCATTAGCCTGACAAGCCTGGTCTGCAAGGCTATGGAACGTATCATCATGGAACTTACAAACAATAACATTGGTAATCTCCAAACTCTGGACCCCACCCAGTTTGGGTTTTTAAAAGGCAAATCATGTCTCCTAAACCTGATAGACTTTTTTGAAGTGGTCACCAAAGCTGTAGATGAGGGTAAGGTGGTTCACACAGCCTATCTAGATCTCGCCAAGGCTTTTGACACCATCCCCCACTCTGGGATTATAGACAAACTCACTAAACTAGGTATAAACCCCTATGTCACAAGATGGGTTGCCAAATGGCTCACTGACAAAACCCACACTGTAAAAGTAGCAGACTTCAAATCCGACTTCAGACCAGTGACAAGTGGAGTACCAGAGGGTTCATTCCTAGGTCCTCTCCTGTTTGGTATCTACTACTCTGAAATACAGGCTAACACAGAAGGTCTTTGGCTAATGAAGTTCGCAGATAACTGCAAACTAGGAGCCATAATTGAAACTCATAATGATGTGGACATCCTACAAAAGGGCCTCACTGAGACAGATGCCTGGTGTCAAAGCCATGGCCTCAAGCTCAATGCCAAAAAGTGCATTGTCATCCCTTTTGGTAAAAACTCTGTACCCACTCTGTACCCATGAATTACCACATAAGCGGTAATCTACTTAACACCGAAAGTGTGATAAGAGACCTTAGGACACAGGTGGACAGTAGTCTCTCCTTTGATAATCACATTGCTGCAGTAGTCAGGAAATCCTTCTACGTGCACCCCTCATCACAAAAGGTTTCTCATCCAGGAATAAAGAGGTCATTGTTCCCCTCTACTCATCAATCATTAGACCCATTATAGAATACAGCACCCCTTTTGGTATGTACCTCACAAGACATCTACAACAACCGTCTCAAAAAACTCCAGCTTTACTCCATCGCATATCGCCTCCTCAGAGGCGATCTCTGCCTAACATACAAAGCTATGTCAAACCCAGAGCTGTTGGACATGCTCCACTTAAAGAAATCCCAATCCCTCTGAGTTACATGGCCAAAACCTTGTCACCGCAATAAACAGAACATGCTGGAGGGATAGATTCCTGTCCCAGAGACTTCCCATACTCTGGAGCAAACTACCTATCTATATCAAACAAAGCTACTCATTAGCACTCTTCAAGAAAAAGCTTGATGATTGGATGGGAGATAGGAAATTCACCCCGGGGATCACTTTTGTGGCTCTGCTCGACAGGGGCACAGGAAAATAATTTTCTTGGGTGGCGAAAGCCAGGGTACCTTTTTGGCTAAGCTTATATAGGCCCTACGGCCAATAGCCTAGTACCTACCTATAAACCTATAAAACATAGGTAAAAAGACAATATATATAAAACCATAGGCAACAAATCAGAAAGTGGCATTTCCTGCTAAATGAACCCAGTCCAACAAAAACTAAAGTAAAACTAGCTTAAAACAGAACAAATCTCATCATCATCATCTTCTTTCGGCTGTTCCCATTAGGGGTCACCACAGCAGATCATCTGTTTCCATTTTTTCCTATCCTCTGCATCTTGGTCTGTCACACCAACCACCTGCATGTCCTCTCTCACCACATCCATAAACCTTATCTTAGGCCTTCTTCTTTTCCTGTTACCTGGTAGCTTCATCCTTAGCATCTATTTCCCAATATACTCAGCATCCCTCCTCAGCACATGTCCATACCAATGTAATCTTGCCTCTCTGGCTTTGTCTCCAAACCTTCCAACCTTGGCTGACCCTCTAATATACTTATTCCTAATCCTGTCTACCCTTGTCACACCCAGTGCAAATCTTAACATCTTTAACTCTGCCACATCCAGCTCTAACTCCTGCCTTTTTGTCAATGCCACTATCTCCAACCAATATAACATAGCTGGTCTCAATAACCTGTTGTAGGCCTTCCCTTTCACTCTTACTGATACTCGTCTGTCACAAATCACTCCTGACACTGTTTTCCACCCAATCCATCCTGCCTGTCCTCTCTTCTTCACCTCGCTTCCACACTCACCATTACTCTGAACTATTGATCCCAAGTATTTAAACTCATCCACCTTCGCCACCTCTACTCCTTGCATCCTCGCCATTCCTCTATCCTCCCTCTCATTCACACACATATATTCTGTCTTAGTCCTGTTGACCTTCATTCCTCTTCTCTCTAGAGCATATCTCCATCTCTCCACGGTCTCCTCCACCTGTTCCCTACTCTCACTACAGATCACAATGTCATCTGCAAACATCATAGTCCATGGGGACTCCTGTCTGATCTCATCCGTCAACCTGTCTATCACCATTGCAAATAAGAAAGGGCTCAGAGCTGATCCTTGATGTAATCCCACTTCCACCTTAAATGCATCCATCACTCCCACCGCAGACCTCACCGCTGTCACACTACCCTCGTACATATCCTGTACCACTCTTACATACTTCTCTGATACTCCCAACTTCCTCATACAATACCACAACTCCTTTCTAGGCACCCTGTCATATGCTTTCTCTAAGTCTAGAAAAACACAATGCAACTTCTTCTGACCTTCTCTGTACTTCTCCATCAACACTCTCAGAGCAAACATCACATCTGTAGTGCTCTTTCCTGGCATAAAACCATACTGCTGATCATTAACCATCATGTCCCTTCTTAACCAAGCTTCCACTGCTCTTTCCCATCAACTTCATTCTGTGACTGATCAATTTAATCCCTCTGTAGTTCTTACAGCTCTGCACATCACCCTTATTCTTAAAAAATCGGTACCAAAATACTTTTTCTCCATTCCTCAGGCATCCTCTCACTTTCCAAGATTTCATTAAACAATCTGGTTAGAAACTCCACTGCCATTTCACCTAAACACCTCCATGCTTCCACAGGTATGTCGTCTTGACCAACAGCCTTTCCATTCTTCATCCTCTTCATAGCTATCCTTACTTCCTCCTTGCTAATCCATTGCACTTCATGATTCACTATCCCTACATCCATCCAACCTTGTCTCCCTCTCATTCTCTTCATTCATCAACCCCTCAAAGTACTCTTTCCATATGTTCAACACACTCTCCTCACTTGTTAGTATGTTTCTCTTATTATCCTTTATCACCTTTTCCTGCTGCACATGTTTCCTAGCTCGGTCCCGCTGTCTAGCCAATCGGTACAGGTCCTTTTCTCCCTCCTTAGTGTCCAACCTTTCATGCAAATCTTCATATGCCTTATCCTTAGCCTTCACCACCTCTCTCTTTGCCATGCACCTCATCTCCTTATACTCCTGTTTACTTTCTTCATCTCTCTGACAATCCCACTCAAAATCTTTGCCAACCTCTTTCTCTGTATACTCTCCTGTACTTCCTCATTCCACCATCATGTCTCCTTGTCATCTTTCCTCCTTCCAGATGTCATACCAAGCACCTTTCTAGCAGCCTCTCTTACTAGCTCTGCAATCTCATCATAATAACCCTTATGCTACTAAAATGTTATAAAAAAGCTTAACTAACAACATGAAAAAAAATATTAATAATTACCTCAGAGCTGCATTAGAAAATAAGAGATCAGGTAGCCAGTTCATAAAAAACATATGAAAGGCAAGTATCACATGACCAATTTGGAATGAAAACAATGTAACCCATGGAAATTAAAAGAAAACTCTGCCTAACAAAAAAAAAAAAAACATTGAAAAAGTGACTTTACTTCCCGACTGATCACATCTGACTTCCAGTCTCAAAGTTCAATTGATAATCGTTGTGTGCCATTGTGTAGTGCTAGCTGTTTGCAGAAGCCTTCATTATTCAAAGATAAGATACTGAACAAGTAAAACACTGCATGCAGTATTACTGTATTCTGCAGCTATACTACTCCATGTACAGAGTAAATAAGCAAGTCCCCTCCCTATCATATACAGTTTAATAGCACAACATCATCTGTATGCCAGCAGAACCTAGTGGGGTAACCAATAGTACTCCAACTGCATACAGTCTAATAGTATTGCACATGCCAGTGCAGTGATTCCCCTTCCTTGTTAACATGTTGCCAATATATAGAGCTGAGACATTTATAAGTTCTGCCTTTAAAATAAAATAAATCAAAATCTCCTTTGTGTAGCAGAAAAATCCTTATTGGCAGCAGAGTTCTGTGTGGATTAGACTGCCCTGGTACTGCAAACATACTTTACTCTGTAGTGAAGCAGTGATGCCATTAAGGTATTACCAATAGGAGTTCACACTGCATGCATGCTGTCATTTCCATATAACAGTTATGATGGTACCACTGCCGTCATGTCTAATAAATGAAACAATTTAATGATTCATTCATTTGGCATGACAATAGAGAACTCTGCAAAAGTGAAAAATGGTCACCATTTTATTTTTCAGACCTGATAATTGGAGTCCCAAAACTTTGAGGAATTATGTACAACAATCACTCATTTAAACAGCACATCATATCAACCACACTACGATTGTCACTCCCAATAAAATCAGTCACAATAACTAATAATGCATTTGACTGAAACGCACAATAAATATTTATAAAAGTATTTATCAGCCCCAAAAAAATTCTCTTCATCTTACACGTCTACTTTTCAATTCTGGCTTAATACTAACTATATCATTGAAACCAGGTGGAATATATCTTCCTGGTATTATTTGTCATCTCATCTCTCTCCTCTCTGAAACTATATCTAAATTTTTGTTCCTGTCATTTAATTCAGCATTCTCTAGTAGAAACGTCATCCATCTGTCACACGGTTGTGTGTGTCTATGTAATGCATTTTAGTTGTTTGGTGGGGTTATGATGGCATACAGGTGGCCCTTTACCTTAACACCACATTTATCACTGTCTTTCCTATTTAAAAATTATGAATGTTTCCACATTCCCTTTGCCATGAACCTTCCAATAAATCTTTAAGACTGCTAGCTTTTCAATACTTACATTCTGGGTATTCCCCATACTGCATTCCACACATTGATTTGCTTTTCAGATTTTCTGTTTCCTACTAATGAATACTAATTCCTGCTAATAAGCCCCTATTCTCAAAACTATACACAGAATAGTCTAATATCATTTTATGTTACTCTGTTTCAGTCTTTTTCCAAAATAGGTCTACATGCCCCTCTCCTTTCTTTTAAAACTTCCTTAACGACTGTGTTTATTAAGTTTTTATATCTCCTATTCATAAGCATTCTCTTGTATTCACATAAGAAGCATGCAAAATGTTCAAAATCTGAAATCATTCGGGAAACTCATAGCAAAAATCATTTAATTATATTCTTTAACCAACACATCTATGCACTATCATAATGTAAAAAGTTATCACTCTCTATACTCCCTGGTTGTATTCTTCCCTTGTTACAAAATTATCAACAATTCCATATCCAGAAATTGAATTGTATGTGTGTCATGTTGAATTTTATGAAATACAAGGAGATTTTTTGGTGTGTTCATAAGAAACAGTAAATAAAAAATATTAAGTGTCTCAGTAACACCTTCCCATATCATAAACAAGTAATCAAGGTAGTAATAATAAAACTAAATATAATAGAATAACAATAATTTCTCATTCAGCAATGAGCAAGTTGGCATAACTGGGTGCTGTTGAAGTTACCATAGTTACTCCTGTTAGTTGCTCATAATAATCCTCATCAAAAATAAGCAAATAAATAAATAAATAAATAAATAAATAAAATAATGTCTAGTGCTAGTTCTGAGCTCAGTTTTTCTTCTGACATATTTTTAATTTCCATCAACCATTTCTTAGTGCTTGTATGCCTTCTTCAAGTGATATCAATGAAAAGAGAGATTTTGCATCTTTATTCATAAAACAGTCATTGTTATAACTTTGAATATCCTTCACCTTAGAAATAAAATGAAAATAATCTCTGATAAAAAAAGACCTTTCTTGGGAATTCATTAAAGGGCCTCGTAGGAATCATACAGCTTGTGTTATAAATGCTCTGCTACCAAGAAGAGGTATTTGCAATACAGACATATTTGCTGTAATAAGGAAATATCATATAACTGGATAATTTGAATGTTTCTGTACTACACTTGCTACTGTAATTGTAGATCAAATAATTGCTGAGCTACATGTCAAGTTAGTTAGCTGCTACTCATTAGGCATTGGCATCCCCCTCTCAGTGAGTCTCCCAAACACACAAATACACAGGCAAACATTCACACACACACACACACACACACACACACACACACACACACACACACACGCACACACGCACACACGCACACACACACACACACACACACAGACACACACACACACACACACACACACACACACACACACACACACACACACACACACACACACACACACACACACACCACAGTCCCCCTACTTGTCTCTTCATTGTCTGCTCTTCCCCCTGTCTTATACTTCCTCCACCTTCAATCCCAGTACAAGTTGAAGTGCCATTAAAGCACATGGGTTTAGAATACACCCTGGTGCATAGTGATTCCCTCCTCCCTGATCCCTGTACAGATATCAATGCCATTAGTGCACTTATCTGTAGAGTAATCCATAATATTTAGTGTTTCTTCCAACCACCCCCAGTTCCTTTACTGAAGTCTGTGCCATTATGACATTTAAATATAAAGCAACACCTATTGGCTTTCCTCACCTTTGATCCCCATATTACAGTCACATTCTTTTGGCTCTATTCACTATCACAACATGAAGGGGCTAGCCATACTGATTTACTTGGCTGAGCAATTTTTTGAATCATTCAGGTTGTGGATGCTTACCTGTATGTGGTTCTGTAGAAGAGATGACTAACTGTCACATGCCTCTTCCCCGGACTGCCTCATTAGTATTCAGCACAAACTTGACGCCAGCACTATGTGGTGCTGCATGTCTTCATGCTAGAGCACTATGCAGCTATGTGTTAGGACTGTTGATAAATATGAAAAGAATACAGTGACAGATACATAAAGGTGTGCATGTCACAGTTCCTTCATGAAAGACGCCCTTTTTCTTTTTTACAACTGGGTATAAGGAATGTTCTACCATTATTGCTGTTTCTGTTTTGGACCTATCATATTCACAATAGATTTGAAAGTGGGTACTGCAGTGTCAATGGCAAAACAGGCATCTCACTTACATTTGGTACTACTCTCACACCAGGTAGATCAACTGTCAGTCAATCAGTACAGTATAAAGCAGGTGCTGCACTCTTGAATATGCCATTCGTCAGATGAGATGTTAATCTAAAGTCCCATCTGCTTGAATTAGTGGAAGCTCAGGTGGATGAAAAAGATCCCACAGCACCTACTGAAAAAAGTGTGCACTCTTTAAAACATTATTTACAAACTTACGTGTTTACAATTTACAGAGTGTACAATTTTTCCATGCTTTCAGTTATTGTCATACAAATAAAAATATCTTACTTTTCATTATTATGTTCAACTTCTATCGTCATTATCTTTATTTGGCCCCCCCACTCTTTTTTCCACAACCATAATCTGATTATTCTTAAAATTACTGTTAGTCTCTATGTATCATTAAACATCATTTCATTCATTCTTTCATTCCAAATGGTCCACACAACGTAAAATAATCCTTTATCTATTTTATTAACACATTCCTTATTTTTGGCTGAATATCCATACATAATCATATCCGTGTTTATTAATTTACCTCCTTTATATTTTCAAAGAACTTTCCTTCACGTAATTTTCCCACAGTTATGCAATCCTTATACATTGTAAGAAAATATGTTCTGCAATTTCTTCTTTACCACAATATATGCAAACTCTTTCAGTGTTTTTAATGGCATATTTCCTTTTACTGATAATTTATTAATCACTGATCTCTATAAAAATCCTGAGATTCTATTTGCTTATTACATCATGTTTTTGTACTTTTATAGCTTTAACTTTTTCATTCACTACCTCAGCACAAGGATTAACATAATATTATTGTATTGTGGTATTTTTATACCACACTTTTCTTCTTATTTTCTATTAAGTCAATTTTTATATTTCATAAAAGAAAATTTTTGCTTGATGACATCTCATTTCCTCATTTAAATATTGTTTTCCTCCTTTTAAATTTTTAACATATTCTAGTGCTGATCATATTTGTATTTTTCTAAATTTACAACTAACTTTTCATTTTATCATTTATCCAAAACAAAACTTTGTACAAATTCAAAGAAGCAGCATAAACAATTGGGCTTATTAATCCTAAACCTTCATCTTCCTTATCCATATATAAAACTCCTGTCTTCACTGAATTCAGTCTTGAACCCCATATAAAAGAACTTTTTTATAGATTGGCAACATATAGATACTAGCTAAATATGCAATTATCCTCAGTATAACTGAATTGATCAAATAAACTTTTTAATTATATGATAGTTTGTATGATTTCCACAAAACAACAAAGTTCCCTAATCTCTTCTATTATCCTATTCCATTGTTCCTTGCTTTCTTTTTCTATTATCCTATTCCATTGTTCCGCACTTACTTTTTTACCCCCAAATTTTATTCCTAATACAGATATTCTTTCATCAAAAAGATTCTCCTCTTATCTTTACTATATCATCTTTACTTTTTGTTTATTTAAAGTCATATCTATTATATTTAAATACTGATATATATAAATGTGTGTGACACCCCACCACTGGCCTAGTAATCAAGAAGCCTCAATCCTCATCACTGGCAATGGTGCAGGATACACACACTGGGAGGATTACAAGTACTCACACATTGAAGTGCAATTTCCCTGAAGAGGACCGAGAGACCACAGTCAGTCTCGGGCTGGATTCTCCCTCTTTCTTCAGATCCCCAATAAGACTCCACACTGACACAGCTATAGAGTTGAGATCTCAGCTGAGTGGTCAAGCCAAGACCATCAGCACTCTCTCTGTCCAACTAGTACTTCATGTCCCTGCCCAAGTAGCTGACACACACACTCTTTAAGATTTGATTTATACACAAACACACACATATCTGGGAAAGGCTGCCACAGGTTTATTAGCTATGCCCCCTTTTCCCAGACAATAATGTAGTTATTACTGCCACCAGCCAAATTTTTATCAGCTACTTTAAGGCCCTTAACAAATGGTGTCCGATCTTACTGTGTAATGTTACTTAATCTAAATGGTAGTTTGACCAAGAGTAAGGCTATTAGGAGTGACTTACACAGTGTCATCAAATAAATATACAAGTACTCTCAGAACTTAAATATGTCTCACAAATATCAGCCACAATGATAGGTTTAAATAAATTTAGTAATAAATGATAAAAGAACAGGAAAATATTCTGTAAATCACAGTTACATCAGAGTTCAAAATCACAGGGAATATTTAAAACAACATTGCATGACAGTCTTAAACAAATAAAGAAAACATCTAAGCTATCTTCTTCTTCTTTAGGCTGCTCCCATTAGGGGTTGCCACAGCAGATCAACTGTTTCCATTTCTTACTGTCCTCTGCATCTTGCTCTGTCACATCAACCACCTGCATGTCCTCTCTCACCACATCCATAAACCTTATCATAGGCCTTCCTCTTTTCCTGTTACCTGGCAGCTTCATCCTTAGCATCTTTTTCCCAATATACTCTGCATCCCTCCTCAGCACATGTCCACACCAACATAATCTTGTCTCTCTGGCTTTGTGTCCAAACCTTCCAACCTGGGCTGACCCTCTAGTATACTTATTCCTAATCCTGTCCATCCTCATCACACCCAGTGCAAATTTTAACATCTTCAACTCTGACACGTCAATCTCGGACTCCTGCCTTTTTGTCAATGCCACTGTCTCCAACCCATATAACATAGCTGGTCTCACTACCCTCTTGTAGACCTTCCCTTTCACTCTTACTGGTACTCGTCTGTTACAAATCACTCCTGACACTCTTCTCCACCAACTCCATCCTGCCTGTACTCTCTTCTTCACCTCTCTTTCACACTCACCATTACTCTGAACTATTAATCCTAAGTATTTAAACTCATCCACCTTCGCCACCTCTACTTCCTGCATCTTCACCATTCTTCTATCCTCCCTCTCATTCACACATATATATATTCTGTCTTAGTCCTGCTGAATTTCATTCCTCTTCTCTCTAGAGCATATCTCCACCTCTCCAGGGTCTCCTCCACCTGTTCCCTACTCTCACTACAGATCACAATGTCATCTGCAAACATCATAGTCCACGGGAACTCCTGTCTGATCTCGTCTGTCAACCTGTCCATCACCATTGCAAATAAGAAAGGGCTCAGAGCCGATCCTTGATGTAATCCCACTTCCACCTTAAATGCATCCGTCACTCCCACCGCAGACCTCACCGCTGTCACAGTACCCTCGTACATATCCTGTACCACTCTTACATACTTCTCTGACACTCCCGACTTCCTCATACAATACCACAACTCCTCTCTAGGCATCCTGCCATATGCTTTTGCTAAGTCCAAAAAGACACAACGCAACTCCTTCTGACCTTTTCTGTACTGCTGCATCAACACTCTCAGAGCAAATCTCACATCTGTAATGCTCTTTCTTGGCATGAAACCATACTGCTGATCACTAATCATCACATCCTTTCTTAATCTAGCTTCCACTACTCTTTCCCATAACTTCATGCTGTGACTGATCAATTTAATCCCTTAGTAGTTACTACAGCTCTGCACATCACCCTTATTCTTAAAAATCAGTACCAAAACACGTTTTCGCCATTCCTCAGCTATACTTCACTATATTCCTAACTGTATGTAAGAGAAATTACTGTACCCTAGTTAACGTACAGAGCAAGGTAAGACATATGTGGTGAGTGGGTTTTCCAGCTGATGTTGTCAAGTCAAAGACAAATACAGAATACTCTGTCTCTCTCTCTCTCTCTCTCAGAGATTCCTCAAATTAATATCTCAAATATTACTTCTAGGATGCTTGTAGGATGACATCACTTCTTGTCATCTGACATTAGTTCCCAAGCTAAACCCTCATTGCTAGAAACTGCCAGCCTTTAGCATCTACCTGTGAAAAATTTATAGACATGGACTCCTTAGATCTTTGCAACTGCTGGAAGACATAAAACAATAACGCACTTACAATACAATGCAAAAGGCTCCCTAGTTTTAGACATCCTGTCTCCTTGCTGCATTGAAACAATCTTTTATGGCACAGTTATAAAGTAATTTAATTTCAACTATTTTTCTGAAGTTTTGCAAATGAACTTTATATGTTCCAGTTCCCACTTTTAAAATATATACATTTACACAAGTCACAATAGTTTATATACATTTCTATTCTTTTCCAGTAGGGTACAATGTGGATGCATCTCTATGCTGAGTACTCTACAAAATATCTCTTCACGTCTGTACAAACCATCTTATATGACATGCAGTTCTAATACATTTGTAGCATAAGTACATTAATAATGTTGATATTCACAAATGGCATATGATTATTTATAAAATTCCTAATAGCTGTGCTGTCAGTACCTCCTTTTGTCACAGTAACATATAACTTTTTATCCAGGCTTTATTTTCTGTAATCAATATAATATCATCTGCATAAGTAAACATATATTTATTTTTTATCCCTTCATTAGAAACATAAACAGCAAGTTTCATATGCAAATTTACATCTCTAACTAATAAATTCATAACTAATGCAAATAATATGTTACTCATAGAACATCTCTGACATATGTCATTCTTTATCAGCTAAATTCGATAAAGCCTACATAGTCTATATATGCCATATGCCTGTTGTGGTGTGAAGCACAGATGCCATCACACCGTTTTGGATTCAGCAAGTGGTGTGCACTGCTTCGCAAACAAGGTAAAAACCCTGGCATGTTAATTACAGCTAGGGTAGCTGACTTGTATGCTATTCAACAAATCCAACATGGATGAGCTATTCAACAAGTTATAAAGCAACTATGTAGACTCAGTGCTGGTTGTCCCTGCAAATTTCAAAAGTTATTGGAATAAAGTCACAGAAAGGACTCTACATAGAAACAATATTAAGGGGTCCTGTTGCTTTAATTCATTTGTATGTGCAACAGTTTATGCTGCTGCTGCTGCTGCTAATAGACCAAGGCAAAGAAGAAGAGTTTTCAGACCCCATTTAACTTATCATATCTGACACAATGTGGAAACTGTAGAGCACTTCAGGATGGATAGAAACACACTGCAGGAACTCTGCAACCTCTGTTGTCTTCAACTCAGACCTAGGGCAAACCAAGGGGAACCCACCCCAGTGGAGACAAAGGTATGTGTAGCACTTAGAATCGTAGCTACAGGTACCTTTCAGAGACCAACAGGGGACATGCTGGGGGTGTCACAGGCATCAGCATCCAAGATCCTCCTTCAGTTCCTGAATGCTATCCTCCAACATGCCAGTGCTCACATATATGTTTCCCATACTCCTGAGGACAGGGCCACAAATATGCAGGAGGTCTACTGTGTAGCACACTACCCTGCAGTATTGTGTGCCATAGATTGCACACCTATAGAAATTAAGGGACCACCCAGGGAACAGGCAGGCTATAGATAAATAGAAAGGGCTTCCGCTCTATTGACTGCCAAGTCATGTGTAATGCTAGGGAATCATCTTGATGTGTGTACTTGCAACCCTGTCAGTTACCATGACTCACATATCTGGCACACCTCCCAACTGTATCAGATGTTCACTAGGGGGGATATCCCACAGGGTCATTTACTTGGGGATGCAGGTTATGCACTGGAAGCATGGCTAATGACACCCATCAGAAATGCACAAGCACCCACTGAAGAACACCATAATGAGGTACATGCTCAAACCAGAAATATAATAGAGCATGTGTTTGGGCTGCTGAAGTCATGGTTCCAGTGCCAAGATACATCTGGGGGAGTCCTGCACTACAATCCATGGACATGTACTGAAATATTCACATTATGTGCCATGCTATGCAACATCATTCTGAGAAAACAGGTTCAGCAGAATCAGCAAGGGGAAGGAACACACATCTCACAGCAAATGGCTAGGTCACCACAGCCACACGAAGATGAGGAGTCAGAGGGTGAACCACCAGTTGCTGTGGGTATAGGCAGATGTAGGTGTGCTCAATATGCCCTCACATTAGCTAAGAGACAACACATAGCACACACATTCACCACCAAAGGGCCTAAAATACTCCTCCCATGCACATACATATACTAACACTGATGCCAGGCAACTCTCACAACCTTTACCTCCCCATGTATTGGCTGTGTACAGCTTGCAGCAGACAGCCATGGACTAAAACTGTTGCAACTGCTTCATTTACAAGGTAAGTATTTGCTAGTGTAAGCAAGTAAAAGGTTGGAGATTTGTACAGAAAGAAACATAACATGTGACTGCAGATACTTATTTGACTTATATGTGTCCATTAAATAAGTTGTAGGTCTCAGGCATCAGAGCTTTACACAGTTATACCTATCAAAAGTATTGATGATCACTGCATGCCCTCAGTTTAGCACCATATGTTTGTATTGAAAAATCATTAAAGAGAGAAGTTAGAGAGTAATGGAACATATTACAACTTCAGACTTCACAGCCATCACAAGATCATTAACAATAAAGTTGTGAAGTTGTGATGCTATAAACTGTGTACCTTCCTAAGGCAAATATAAGTCAAAGGTACAATTACCAGTTCAGCATCACAAATGCAGATATACTAAGCGCTAAGTCAGCTCTCTGACCCTCAGCATCAAACACAAATCTTATGTATCCCTGACTTTAAAAGTTAGAAAACAGGGATATGACACAGTTATAATCACTTACACGGGGTGTTTTGTGTGTGGGGAGAGGGCATTAAGCCTAGGTTGACAAAAAAGGTTGGTGAGTATGTGTGAGTAAGAAAGAGAAGCAGGCAGACATTTGGATAAAGCAATAAATGGCCAGTGAGATGAAGAGTTTTAAGCTGCATGGCTGAATATGTAACTGTTGTGTGTCTGTAGAGGTCCTTCAGGTGAAATTGGTGTGTGACTGTCTAAATGAACACAGTCAAGCTCTGTGCTAGCTCTACATCTTGGTATGCCAGATAGGTGTGAATCATCTTGGTAGAGGTGGCAGTTCATCTTTGTTGCCCCCAACCACAAGAACTGGTTCTGCAAGGAGTTACATTGGCACATCCATGCCCATGGTCAGAAGCGATGATGCTACCCGAACGTATCTGATGTCTGCTGGATGAAATCCCTTCACAAGGACACCCAGGACCGTGGCCCTATGGCCTGTCATGTCTGGGTGAGGACAGCTCACCCATTGACGGAGCAGTGAAAGTACTGCCACTATGGGACTGTGATCAGGCACAGCCACATTGGCTAACAGCAGATGATGTGGCTGATCTATGCCATCGAGGATGCTGCTGCCCTCCCAGCAGACATTCCGTCACAGACACCACTTGTTTCATCACAGACACCCCTCGTGCTAATATGAAATTCATCTGATCCATTGAATCAGCAACACTGTGGAGGCAGTCAAGCATATCAGCCTGTGCCACATCTACAATCCTAAGAATTTCTCTGGAGCACCTATGGGAATATGCCTTTGCCTCCATGACAGTCCTAAACATATGTTGAGTGGCATGAGAAGAGACACCTGGATCAGATGGAGGAGGGATAGCAGGCCCGGTCTGAGCACCCCTAACAACCCTCCCGCATAGCACCTCTCCCACACATCGGTTACAACCAGAGCCAACAGGCACTGAAGCCACAGTAACCACACTTACCTGATCAATTGCCTTCCCCTCCACCTGTCCAATATTTGATGGCTTTCTGGAATGGGTAGTTGTAGGCCTACTGGCTGTGTCCAATGAAATTGCAAGGGTTGGCTCTATGTCAACCTAAGTGCCAGATTCAACCTCTGCACCCCCCCCCCACGACTGTGCCTGTGTTTGGCCACCATCATCATCATCAGTGTCTGCTGATACACTGACATCAGGTGGTAGAAGTCCGACACTTCCATTGTTAGGAATACCTGTGATAAAAAGCAAGAAACACAGGAACAATTATTACCTAAACTACTACACTCCAATTTATGCTAACAAAAAAACAGTGCAGCCACTGTTAGACAGTACAGCAATGCACACAACAGTCTTGACATCAACATCACACACTAAAATATTTCTTTAAATCGCTCATCAGTACTAACATAAAAATGTTTGGCTTACCATGTGCAGATGAGGTTATCCTCTGCAAGCCAGATGGTCCTGGAAAAAGTTAATTTATTTTATTTGACATTTGCCAAAGTGTAATAAGGGCAACATCATCACAACTAATGGTAACACAGAGAGTAATACTTTTACCAATTTATATATCCACTTTCAACAAGAACTTAGATGACAACTCCAACCTAAGCTAATCAATCAGAATGTATTGTTAACTGTAGCAATCTTCACTCCACCCCCCCAAAAAAAAAAAATTATTGTGATGCAAAAGTAATGTATTGATTTCTGTTTTTTTACTATACAAGAGAATAAAACAATTGATATACCAAGGTCTATCTGGAAGCTCCTCCTGTGACATGCTTGCTGTACCTGAAACTGCTGCACCAACATTGAGGGCTTGCTGTTCTGCACATTCCTGGTAGCTGTCTGGATCCCTGAAGTTGACAGAAACTCTTCATTTGGTGTTAGTGGTGGATCCATAACAGGTCCTCCCTGGTACCCATCTGATCATTGCCCAATGCAGCTGATCTCCTTCATGCAGATGTGATCATGTCAGTGGCCCTATGGTGCACCTACTCATATGTCCTGCTGTGGCCACCCACAACATTAACATCAATCACAATCTGCAGCCAAATCTGCATTCTGCATGCCATATCTCCCCGTCCACTTTCAAGCAGGCAGGCACCATGCTGCCTAAAGACATCCATGATCACTTGATTTTCAGCATCAGTAAAGGTGGTCTTTGAGGTTTAACTTGCCTGGGTGGCATAGTGCTAGGTGTCCTAAAAGACAACAGAAGGATAATACACATATGTATCACATAACTACAAAATAACTGTTCCTAGATAAAACTGAAAAGGTAGCAGCTCAATATTACCCACTGAGAAGCATAAAAGTCTGCAGATTTATAATACAAACAGGCTGGGTGCAAAAAAAGGAGAGTAACAGTAGCAACACATCCTTGTTTGTGTACTAACAGAAATGCAGCTTTGCTCCACCTCCCAAAAGAACAGGCAAATGGCACATTTTGCCAACAAACTATCTTTAAAATGCTAATAGTGCTATTGAATGAACTGTCCCTGAAACATTTGTACATATTTATCACAGAGCATTCCATTTTAAGGTATTGGTAATCATGTATACTGGTGAAATGCCTTGACAAACATGTCCATACCATCAGTACACCTCTAAGTAGTGCATACAGATAAAAGTGTAAAAGTCTTTGCTTCAGATTTTTCTTAATTACATTCCAGCATATGCACTATGTAGCTAACAAAATGCAAGCATACCTTTACAATGTCGCAAATAACATGTGCAACACATCATATATTTAACTCTAAAGGTCAGAAACTGCACTTCTGAATGTTGAAAACACCAAAAGTGCTAAACTACGAATTCGACATTTTGGGTATGTTGAATGTTTTTGAAACTCCTGACATTTGGGTCTATATCACATTGCCGAACTTTTAAAAGTTTGAATGTCATATGGTCGACACCATATGATTGAACTTTTAAAAGTTTGAATGTTTCAACGGAGATCTCCGTACAGTCCAGAATGGGAAGATCTCCCTTTCTGCACTGTAGTGCGATCTCAGAGTTGGTATATTTAATGTGTGGGGGGTGTGAGGGGCACAGCCCCCCGTGCAGGTGATGTTGAAGGGCTTGCCCCCTTGCTTAAACCATTCAGATAGTGTTTTTCTTTGGTTTATTTTTTTTATTACATTTTCAAACTTTTAAAAGTTCGATCACATGGTGTTGACCATATGATGTTCGACTTTTAACAATTTGATTATGTAATATAGATGCTGACATTTCTGGATGTCTCCCACTATGCAGGGGGGAAAGCCTCAATGCACCACCCCCCATACCCACTGATAATTTAATATACTAACTCTGAGACTGCACTACAGTGAGGGAAGTGGTACATGTTCCAATCCCCACTGTAGTGCGATCTACACTCAGAATGCCAAATCCACATGAGCAAATGCACACTGGCATTCACTCATTTGTGATTTTGCCAATTCATAGTTCGTTATTACAAACTTTTGAAATTGTACTGTCGCACATCTGGCCATTACAGATGTGCACTTCAGTCTTATGAAGGTAAACCTATTAACACTAATTGCATTTACTGAAAGACCTCTGAAACTGATATTATGTCTATGTTGTAACTTCCCAGAAATTATGTAAATGTGAAGTATTTGTCTTTTTTGCATTGTTTCCTTTCTGTTTCTCTTTTATACTTATCTCTTTAAACTTTCTTTTTCTGTATCTTACACTTTTGTCAATATAATTTGTTTTGCCTATCACTGTTTTCCAATTTATATATTCCTCACCACTTATTTCAGAAATGTCTTCTATATTATCTTCTGTTTCACTTTTCTCTTTAACCTTATTTCTTTCGTTTACCCTAATTTTGCTTCCCTACTTCCACTTTATCTTTAATTGGGATTGTTTCTTCTCTCCATATACTGTCCTCACTATTGTTTTCTTCTTATTCATCCCTTTTCTCAAGATTACAACCCATCCATAAATATCCAATTTTATTTCATTTATAACATTCCTATTCACACTTTTTTGCATCATCACTTGTTTCTCCACAAACAGAAAATTCCTCTTCTCACAGCTACTTATCAAATTGTCATCTTTTCCACATGAAAAAAAAAACATGTTTTAGGTTCTCTCCAATAATGTAAATCTCCCTGTTACCCTCTGCATTTATCCCACTAGGAATATGAACAATTTTTACTTTCTCCATTTTCAGTATAATATGACAGTCCCATCCATCAGTTCAGAATCCTCACTTATACTCTTTGCAAATGTCCAAAACTTCTTTACAAAGTTTACTTAAATGTCTCTTTAAAGTCTCTTTTTTTAACTTAAGCTCAGAAGTGAACATGTTTTTTCTTTTTTTTGTTTCTCTGTGAAATGCTTTAACCATATATGAATCGTATGGAATATTTGTTATAACACTAGCTTTACAAGAAAGCTAATTATGCATACCTAGGGACAGATTTTAAGAGGATAATCTCATAAAATAAATTCCACACTCAGGGATGTATGCAGTAATGCTGAATGGTTTATCCTTATGAATATTTATCCTAAATGTATGCATACATAAATTGTGCATATTGTCAAAAAGCAAATAACTGTTGCTAACTAGATTTAGGTCTATAAATATTACTGGTATGTGTTCTATTTTCAGGTATTTGAATAACTCTGAATCAAACTAGTTAATTGCATATGGTATAATTCTTTATGAATTAAAAAAATAGACTCAACATTTTAAAACAACTTTAAGATCTATACATATCTATCTATCTATCTATCTATCTATTTATCTATCTATCTATCTATCTATGTAGTTTGCTATTTATTCATTTATTTAGTTAGTTCATCTGTTAGTGGGGATTGGTGAACTGGTTAAAATCCATTTTAGTCATGACACAAAGATAAAAAACAAGTAAAAAGATAATGCAATAATTATATTCAACAAGTGCTATTTTATCATGTTCAACTTTATTAAAAAGTCAACAAAATCCAATATATTTTTTTACATAAAGTGATAACATTTCAAACATTGCCTTGTATATAACATTATAAGTTGGGTTTTAAGTACAAATGACAAAGAGATGATTATTACAGCTGGTGTATTAAACAAATAGCATTTTGACTAAGGCCTACATAATGTTAGTTGTGCACATTTATATGACTGGTTAAATAGAATTTAAGGTACTCTTTTTGTTATAGAAAGTTCAAAAATTTAAATAGTTGGTCATACAGGTAAATTAAAAAATAGCATATTGAGTAATGACTTTACACTGTGATTCCTACACAGTTATATGTTTGTTTCATCAACTATATCATTTAAACAAAGAATGAACAGACTAAACTATTTAGACAGGATCTGTAAAACATATACTCAAAAACTAACAATACAGATGTTGCATCATTGTAGAGTATATAAATCAGAAATGCTATGCCTTTGTGATGACACATAGTTGAAGTTATTGAACCAACATAATGGAAACAATTGCATTTAACTTTGTTTATCAGATATGCTTTCAATTGCTTTCTCAAGTGATGGATTTTGTTGATGTCTTGAGTTCTGTTGGAAGAGCATTCCATTGCACTGGGGGCAACAAGTAGAAACACTTCTTTTGTAACATAAAATTTCCAAGATGACACAACTGGGGACCATTGCTGCCCTCATGACCACAGCACTAATATGATGAATCTCTCTCTCTCTCTCTCTCTCTATATATATATATATATATATATATATATATATATATATATATATATATGTATATATATAAAGATATATATATATATATATATATATATATATATATATATATATATTTAAATATATAGAGATATATATATATATATATATATATATATATATATATATATATATATATGTACAGTATATATGTATATATAAAATATATATTCTTAATTGAAGTACCATTTAAAATATCTCTGTGCTAATTATACTGTCAGAATGAACAAGTAAATGCCTACACAATTAAAAAAACAGAAAATAAAAAAAAATTAATAAACAAAAATAAACTGGACTACCACTTTCCTTTGCAGTATATAAAAACAAGTCTGTTTACACACCATACTCAAACTTTGCATATAGCCACCCTTCAAGAAACCACCAGATCCCTCAACAAATCCTATAGAAATAAAAAAACTCTTATCTGAATGAAATAGTTAAGGAAAAACTAATTAAAACTGCTTGAAAAAAATGTTATTACCAGCATAACATACTTGTTTTTTATTTAAACTAATGAAAAGGCTAAAAAGTAAGCAAACTATAGCACTAACAGTTTCTAACATAATTCTCACCAAACTACTAAAGCACATCAAATAAATTAAGTGTAGTAACAAAAATGATCCCCTGTCTTTACCTGAAGAACTGCAGGAGAAGGCTATTCCATGAAACAATCCATTCATAAAAACTTATGCAAATTACCTAAAGCCCTGTTTAGTACAAACTCGGGCAGCTAAAGTAGTCCATTTCTGTCACTGTGAAACACTAATCCAATAGAAAGGTAGGAAAAAATATAAACTGACTAGATAGAATATTTGGGGTTCTGGTTTGAGTGAATCATGAAATATTTTACCATAGTACCAATGATCTGAGATTATGATACAGAGCCTTACAAAAAGCTCTTTAGTTTAAATTAAAAGTTTGTTCATAAATATATTTTTAAGCCTCTCAAGTATTTATCTGATTCTAAACATTTAAACTGGCAGCTTCTACTGACAATAATTGCTCACCTGATAATGCAGGAATATTAGTTACTGTACAGTATTTGATGATGATGATTGATAATGTGAAGGAATTAAATACATGTAGCATCAGCACATTTTGCAAAGGAATATAATGGATGAACCAGTTTCCCAGCTTAAGAAAAAATGATACAAGAATTTGAAATTGAACTGCTTTTCCTACACAACTATTTTTGTAGTTGGTTCATTGCTGAGTACTTTGTTCTGAACAAGTCATGTGACAGATGTTGGGAATACAAGTTATTTTAATAAAAAACACAGGGATGCACTTTATGAAGTAATCCAGCTTCAAAAACTGCTGCAGTCCATCCCTTACAGATTATGCGTATGTTATTACTGCCTAGACTACCAGTCAAAATATCTGAAAATGTTTTTTTTTTTTCTCAAGAGTTTATGTTTAGAGGGTATTGTTGAGGAGTTAACATCATACTGGGAATCATAGAAAAATGAAAAAAAATATTGAAAAAGTATGATAGATAGATTATGCAATACCCTTTGTGCTTATGAAATAAGCTTCCCATTACAGTCAGATTAAGTGAGACATTAATGACATCCAGGAACATTCCGGATAAAAGTACGTGGAGAAGAAGATATCAAAAAGGGAAATGGCAACCGAGCATCTTGAAGATATCAAATTGTAAAAGTAAATAAATTCGAACATATATGTACGTGCACACATATATAATAGTAGTAGTAATGATAATGATTGCCTCTTAGAAAAGATATCTAACCAAGAAAATCACACCAAAAGATTACACTGAAATGATTTTTGTACTTTGAATTTTCTGCAAACTAAACTGACTCATTGGACATTTCCCTTAAAAACTCCTGGCTATATAGAGATATAGACCTGTAATTTTTAAATTTTACCCTGCATGAACAAAAATTCCTGTGAGAGGGATGAAATGAAGGTCTTGTATTTCTTCATGGAAAATAAGAAAGGTAGATGCGTATTACATATATACGTTTGTTCAGACAATAAAAAAAATAACCTTCTTTAAGAATATTACTGTAAAATAAGAAGTAACCCACTCAAATTTCTCATCTCAAGTTTTAAAGTCTATCCAACCATAGAAAAAGTCAGGAATGGCTCGTAACTATACAGTGGCACTGACATAAAAGAAAAAGCATAAATAATGTAAATGCACTGTTTGTACATTACAGTCCCAGAGTACATAGTTTTTTGCCTCAATGATCTCCTACTAAATAGCTAAAAAGTTTAAATGCTCACTTACGTAGGTTAAATCAATAACTGAAGCAGCTCATTCACTTCATACTTTTGTTTACCAGGAGATCAGGTTACATTTAAATCAGGGATATTTTTGCTTTGGCTCTCCTATTCTAATAACCAATCACATTGACTATGAGTACAAAAGAGTGTAGCCTGAAAAGCTAAAATCAGAAAGTTAGTTTCTCATTGGAGAGAGTATGTAATGATGAAAAGAAGACTTAGAAGCATGGACTGAGGTAGGGACCAGTAGGGCTTAGCCTGTAGAGTATCTTTTGAGTATTGTGATTAATCTTGGAGTTCAGGATGAGGCCTAGGAGAAAAACCTAGGAATTTTGGAGTTGACAGGCCCATGAAAAAGGACTAGTACCTGTAACTGAACTACTAAAGGTGTTGAATTTATGAAACAGAAAGTGAGGCCTTGGGAAAAGCCTGTAGCCTGAAAGTTGACTACTAGAGTACTTACACTGGGTGCTGAGGATGGTGCTCTGGAAGATGCCTGAATATATCTCATACATAGCTCATGTATGGACTAGTGAACTGTTTGAAAACTTTTTTCTAAGTTTGAAAAGCGAAGTGAAATGATACTTTCAGTTCATAAGCTTTATCAACAGACAGTTTTATATGTGTTCTGTCTCTAGTATATTCAGAAATCGTATAATAGATATTTGTGTGTGTGTGAAAATATGTATGTCCCTATATATATATATATATATATATATATATATATATATATATATATATATATATATATATATATATATATGTGTGTGTGTGTGTGTCCATATATATATATATATATATATATATATATATATATATATATATATATATATATATATATATATATATATATATATATATATATATATATCTGTGTGTGTGTGTGTGTGTGTGTGTGTGTGCATATATATGAGTGTATTTCTTCAGATCACCAAAGATTTTTTATTAACAAGAAATATGTTGCACAAGTTCATCAGCAATCATTTTCTTCTAAACAAAAAAAGTGTGCACAAATTACCCACCTGCATTTTCAATCAGTGAAAAAAAAACAGAAACTTCAATTTTACTTGGGAGTTATGCTTGCATGATCCAGCAAATTAACTATAATTACTCCACAGCCCCACAACCACAAAGAAAGAGGATAATTCCTATTATCCAATGCCATCTCGACAAAGATGAGAAAAGTGCACACTGGTTAGCCAATCCAACCAGCGTGCACATTGTAAATCCAGCGTAACCAAAGTAAAAAGTTTGGTCGCTAATGTATCATGCGGCTGCGACTACAAATAAAATAAAAATTACTGAAACCTTTAAAAGTTACTAAACACTTCTCCTTCTATATTCCCATATACACTGTGTAAAAAAACAATACATTCAACCATTTTATTACCAGCAATGCATCTGAACACCTACCTTCAGCAGTAGCACCCATGATTCTACTCTTTCTGATTCTGCATACTACATGCAGCGTTAGCACCAAGATAAACTACAATTAACTCTCCGTACCCAAAAATAAGACAGCCAAGCAGCTCAATCCACAAGCAACAGTGACAATAATTACTGCCAACAGTAAATTGTTCACTCGGCCAGTCAACTACAATTTCACCCATAAAATCCATAACAGCTTAACCACCCACTAGCAGAAGTTCTTCCATAACAACCATGACCATTCAGAATCAGGGGGTGGGGAGTACTGCTCTCTAAGCTTCACTAATTAGAGTTCCTTGTTTTTATTCTCCACATATAAAGTAGACCAAAATTGTGACATAACTATAAATTATTAAAATATAATTGCACACTGATGAAGTCTCCCTGCAGATATTCCTTTCTGCAGTACTTAAACTCTATTTTACCCATCACCACACACCCCTGTTAGATAACATACCAAACAATCTGAGCATAGACAACCAGCAAGTCAGAAGCAATACAGAAATATGAAAGAAACTACAACAGTAAGACAAACTAAAAGCTTTAAAACTATATCTACTTATGTAATTATTTCCTAACATCTCTTGAAAAATTAATAATAACTTGTATTTAAATTAAAAGACAAATCAGCAATACATACAAAGTGAAAGTGGGGACTACTTTATCTAACAAAAAGTGGAAGAATACAAAGTAAACCAAACAAAAACCTAAATAACAACATCACAAAGATAACACAACACAAACCTAATAGCATTGTATAATAGCAATAACCCACTGCTGAGTGTGGGTAATGCTGGATTTACCCACACCCAGCCATGGGTTATTGCTATTATAGTATATTACAGTACAGCTGTTGCATTTCGACTATATTATAATGCAACCATTCACAACAATGACAAAAATTACAGAAAAAAGTGTCACATGATTCAGGTGGGCAGCAACCAGTTCTATAGCACCCATATAGATACATAGATAGCTAGACAGATATGGGAGCTAACTTTAGACTGCAGTTTTTAAAGCTGACATTGGTTTTGTCAAAAGACATTGGTCAACAAAGCAGATGTTTGTCAGGTGTGCAAGATAGTGATCTCTGAGGTTAGGGAATATGCCCTTTCCTTGCTATTGTGTGATCTCAGAGATAGTCTGTATATATAAATATATATGTGTGTCAATAATTCCAGGGGGGATGGGAACTTTTTTAATGATTTTATTTTCAAGCTCCGATGGTGTTACTCATTGCATATGTAGTGATATGATGACATTTTGTTGCAACATTAGCAAAATCGACATTTGGATACTTCAATTATATTTAATATAGCTATATATATTATATGATATATATATGTGTGTGTGTGTGTGTGTGTGTGTGTGTGTGTGTGTGTGTGTGTGTGTGTGTGTGTATATATATATATATATATATATATATGTATGTATATCGAGAGAGGGAGGGAGATGGAAAGGTACAAATAAATTTGGGGGTGTTGCTATGTTTGTATGCATGACTTTTTATAAAAACAAAAAACAAAAAAACAAAATAGACAACTAGGCAAGTACTGCTAAAATACTGGGATTTATTTTCAAAAGAACTCCATACATTGCAAGCTTGTTTTCAGAGCCCCCATTATTTGTTTTTAAAATGTGTCAAAATTTGAAAGAAATTCTTGAAAAGAAAAAAGGGACATATTTCTGTAAAATTACCATTTGGGACAGAAAAATCTGAGGCATTTAAGAAATGCCCTTACATTGCTAATGCAGAACACATAAAAAGCTGGCCCTAATAGCAATATATTGAGCAGTGAAAAATTCTACAATTGCATGAGTAGCGGAGTTATTTACATCAAGCTGGAGTCAATGGGAAATTAAAATAGAATATCATGAGCTTTACTGGCAACTAAGATTAGACGCTACCCATCCACCAGGTTTAAATGACAACACATCTATAGGGGCAGTATTGAAAATAAGAAGTGCCAGATTATGACTCATGTATAATATTTGTTCTGTTTAATATAGTGTGTTTTAAACATAGTATAAACAATTAATACATCCAGACTAATAAAGGAACTTTTATTTATTTAAGAGTTATATGGTTTGTAATCTTATTGTTTGATTATGTGTTTCTAAGTGCATTTTAAAAAGTAGTTTATTTTTAACAAGAAGTGATGTAATATGTTGAATTCAACAGGAAGTGATGCATCCTGATTTGATTGTGAATGCTGTATAAACCAGAGGAATGGTTCATTCTGTTTGTTCTAATGAAGATGAAGTCCATTTTGACAAAGGAAAGTACTAAACAGATTTGTTGAACCATTTTTTAACATTAACTGACTTTGTTCTCTGGTTTTGAATCATGAGTACAGCTGTTGTCATTGGATTGTTCATTTCAGCAGGATGTATTTAAGTAATTATGTCCAAGTTAAACTTGAATTCCATTATGGAGGAGCTTGGTTTCATATGAGTGGGAACCTGTTCCAGAGAAAGGGTAGACTTTGTGATACATACTTGTCTCTCCTATTTATGTTACGTGCAAGATTTAAGTCTTTGGAATGAGTAATTCTGCTTGTTTTACAGATATGCAATAGGTACATCATGCACAGCTCTCCCTTCAACAGCCAGTAAGAGACAAAATAAAGGGGTAGGGCTTTGAGGTAATCTACATAGGGTATAGGTTCATAGGCTCATAGGTAGGTACTAGGCTATCTGCCCAAAGGCATTTACAAGCCTAGCCAGAATGTGTTGGCTTTCGCCTCCCCCTTAGATTAGTTCCATGTGCCTCTGTCCAGCAGAGCCACTGAAGTGATCCCCGGGATAAACTTTCTGTTTCCCATCTACTCATTATGTTATTTATGTCCTGTATTCATTTAATGAGGAACCTTTGTGGACATTCTGATTGTTGGATGTGCCTGCTTAGGTACATACAATGGGGCATTCTACTCAATAATATGTATGGTGAGTGCTGAATACAGGGAAACAATTACCTCCTTAGACCTAGATGCTATACTTTTGTTTCTAAATTGTGCAACATAGAACAGTTTCCTCACTATCACTAGCACATGGTGGTCAAAAAATATATTACTGTCTACATCTGTCTTCAAGTCCCTGACTACTGGGTCGACTCTTCTGAGTGTGTTGTCATTACCTTTGGTGCTTGACTATCTGAAGGATATTATCACACATTAACTGGCATTTAGTTTTAGTACATGGCTGTGACACCAATAAAAATATGTCTGCGCCAGCCTTTCTTGGAAACATTAAATTTGGTAGGGGAACACTATGACTGCCCTTAATTTGCATTCATCTGCAAATTCGGTCAACAAGAGACCCTTGACATTGACCTTGACTTCAGAGAAGTAGATGACAAAAGGGATTGGTCCCAGGATGGATCCACGGGGAACTCTGCTAATGACTAGTCTCTTTGTAGAGGTGGACTCCCCAGTTCTAACTTCCTGGGTCCTGTCTGTGAGCCATCTCACTATGTACTGAGTAACATAAAGGCATATATACAACCTCCTGAGTTTGTCAACAATGCCTGAGTAGAGTGTTGTATCAAATGCCTTGTCCAAGTGTGAACCTTTTTTATCAATTGCTTTGTTCACTTTCTCAAAGAAGTCAACCAGGGTGAGTAGGCATAACCCTCCCTTAATAAAACCAAACTGGATTGGGTTCAGTATCTGAAAGTTTCGTATGTTATTATTGATTATTTCAATGATATTTTTTTCCAAACTTTGCATATGAGACTCTATTGAGACTTATGGGTCTGTAGCTTCCAGGTTCTATAGATGATCCACCTTCGTGCAGAAGGATGATAGTTGTCATTCTTTATTCATGAGGCACAAAGCCTGTTTGGAGGCTACTGTTAAACAGTGATTCCAGAGGGCCTGATAAGTTTCATGCAATTTAGAAGGCAGACTTCACTCTGGTGTTGCAGAGGTATAAAGCCCTAACTACAACCTAGGTGACCCAGGTTTGATTAGTAGCTTGGGTGTCTGAAGGAGCAGCAAGTAGGGATGAGTATAGCCAATCCTGGTGGGAGGGTGGTCATGTGGGCATCTACAATGATGATCACTTTCAGAGGCTGGGGATGCCACATGATAGGCATGCCTAAAAAGGGAAATAGGGTGGAGACATGTCTGAGCTGCTGAGGAGGTGGTATGAAATGCTGCACATCTCTGTTGTATGCCCACCCATCAGGCATACCATTGGAACCACAGGGGATGGTAGGAAATGGGTAGGTCACAAGTACAATGACCCCCATGTATGGAAGCTCAGACATACCAAGTTGCCAGTGTTGTTGTTCCATGACTGGTCCCAGTATACAGGCGTAAAGTCTGGAAGGGCAAGAAAGATAGCTGGTAGACTCAACATGAACTGGGATTGGGGACCTAGGCTAGTTTAAAACAAATTTAGAAAGTAGCCTGGGATATTGTCAGGGCTCATCAATGCAATGTCCTTCTCCATACACTGGAAATTAAGGACCACTGCTAAGTTTAGGACTTCCTTCTCTATTATGTATCTGCCATGCTTTAAGTGCTTGTGTTTAATGATATTATGTAACGATATACAGACTGAAAATATCTCACTGCATGTGACATGGTCATTATGCAGTACACCCCTAGATAAATTATGACAATAGAATTGGGCTTTCAGCTAGCCAAACATGACATGGGTCTATGACAGGGCATATTTGTAACCGTTCTCTCCCATGTTCTGGGGACTTCTGATAGGTGTCATTAGCAACGGCTCCAGGGCCTATCCTGCATCACCATTCTGATGTCCCTGGATAAAATTTCCCCACATAAACTATTTATTTATTTATTTGTTTATTTATTTATTTATTGCATTTGTTTACCGGAAAGGTCCACTGGGCCTAGGTTAGCCCATTTTCAGTGGAGGCCTGGGGAGAAAAGCTCCACATAAAATTAATCATGTTGCAGATTACAATAAAACATATAAATTTAGTTACACTTACATAGATAGCTAGAAGGCAAATACATAAAAAACACAGACATATAGTTACAGTTACATAGATAGCTAGAAGGCAATACAGTAACAATCTTAGGCATTGATTTAACTATGATATTTAGAACATGTTAGAGCACATACATATATGTCACACGTGCACGCAAACTATTGATATGTCAGACATGTGCATACAAACTATTGATATAAGTCACACATCTGCACATACAATATTGATACATCACACATGTGCATACAAACTATTGATATAAGCCACACGTACACACAAACTATTAATATAAGTCAAACATGTACATACAAACTATTGATATGTCACACGTGCATACAAACTACTATGTCACACTTGTACACACAAACTATTGATATCTCATACATGTGCACACAAACTATTAGTATAAGTCACACGTGCACACCAGCTATTGAGATAGGTCACACATGTGCCATATGTTTGAGTCATGAGAGCTGCCTGTTTGGCCTCCAGACACATTGTGTACTTTACGTTGAACATTCTAGACTACTTGACATTTGAGAGTGTGGAACCCCTCATAGTTGATGCATCTTCTTCCCTGAACCCCAGACAGGGCTTTTATAGCAACATGAGTGCAGTCTATATCTGTAAGAACCTAAGGAAAATGGAAAATATCGTAAAAAGCCCATATGATGTTGATTCTCTAAGAAATGGTGAGTCAAATGCTTGGGGTAAGCTCTCCTTGTCCACTGTTGGTCACTGAAAGTTCTCTGTGGCTATTATTCTCAAAGCCACATATACCCATACCTACATATATACCAAGGGTCTGCATAAAAAGATGACACACCTCAATCTGCTCCTGCATGGCTCTTCTGTCCACACAAGAGTGGTCCACAATTTCAGTCCTATGTAGGTTGTGATATATTACATACTAATGGGTGACATAGCACCTCCAAGAAAAACAATGTGCAACACTGTGACTACTGACTAGCACAGCCTGTTCTGTAAACAGATTTAGTATGTTGGTGGCTGTCCTCTATATGTTTCCATTAAATGTGTCCTGTAAATCAAAGATTTGTCTGTAGTTATTAACTATGGAATTAACATCTCTCACCATGATATATATACATCTTTGAATCACTCCACCATGTTGTTTACTCTAATTTGCATTCATTTATGCCTTCATTTTTAAAATGTTTCTCATTACCATGCCATTGTACTGTTAGCTGCATATTATGCAGGCTACATAATTTGCTGGATTCCCAAACTCATAGTTAGTGTATTTCTGAAAATATGCTCTACCCTGCACAGGACTGCACTTTGTGCAAAATAACTTACCATGACAGAAAAATAAAAATGTTTTAGAATACCAAGGAAGATTCTTTATGGATCACAAAATTATTTTCAACCTGTTTAAAAGGTGATAAACAGCTTGTAAAATACTTAAACATGAAACACCATATAAAGAAATGTAGATGGGCTTGTTTTATTTTTTGTATTTTTCACAATGGTTTGATATCACAGGTGGTTTTCTTTAGGGTAAAGAGATATGATAATCAAAACCACCTTCCATGTGGTGTATCTGGGTCAAAGTTCTCAATAAACATTTTTGTTTTCTATTGCTTTGTGTTAAAGTGTCCCATCTGCTTGACACTATTAATTAAGTTTCAGGGCTTAAAAATATAATATCAGTGTAAGGCTGCACAAGGCAATACTGAGATCACAGAGAGGATAAATGGTCTAGTTGTATACTGCTGATGATTAAAGCAACAGATTGAACACAAGCTACAGAATCCTCTGTCTGTATTGTATCCTTAAATCAACACTTAGTATAGTACGACTCTAAACATTTAAACAACATTGATTCTCTCGCTGATTTTTTAAATAAAGCTGGTAAAAAGTAACCGAAGGAGCAAACTAATGCACTGAAGTAAAGTATTATTGCCCTAACTAGCAGGCAAATGTCATTATTAGTTTTAATGCAACTTTTTGTCATTGCTCTGTGCATATTTTTAATAATGGGCAACAGAACAAAGTGCCTATTCCAGGTTTATACACACGGAGTAAGTAACTGCTTATAGAACTTGTATTGCTAGTGATGCATAGAAACCTAATAAATAAGCCAATAAACAAGCCAGCTATACATGATCACAAAGATAAGAAAAATAATCATTTATATTGCATGAAGTAAAAGCAGCCTGCTTTTAAACAGTCAAAATAAATAGTATCTACTGAATAATAATATAAGTTGTCTAGAAATGTTCTCTCTTCATTCAGTAACCCTGTGTGATATTGAAGTTATTTGTTGATGGATCTTAGCATGAATACATTTCTCTGCCTGCATTCTGACTACTTTATTCTTATTCAGACTTAAAAGAAACATCAGTATAAGTTATTTGTAAGGGTGGTCTTTACATTATTTTGCAGGCAACAAAATGAATTACTTGGAGACAAAATGTATCGACTAAATTGTCTGTGGCAGCATTAATTTCTGATATTGCCTAAATCAGTCCTAAGACAACAGTGCATTACCATAGTAGTTTGCAATACATTTAATCATTAAAGCACCATACAAAGTTATATTTCTTAGCTTGTTATTCATCTGTATTGCAACATATTTTTTTATCAAAGAAAAAATATTGATCTAATAATTTTCCCTTGCAATATCTACATTAGTACTTTCTGCAGCTGAGACATATGCAAGACATCTAATTTATGTATTTATTTATGTGTTTATTTATTTGTTTTACATTTGTTGACCGGGGGTGTCCGGCTGAGCTATTCCCCTTTTTCAGTGGAGGCCCGAGGCATGATACCACAATACAAGGACAGAATGATTGACTTCAACAACTGGCTAAGATTCTGGTGTCATTCTAAAGGGATGCAGTATCTGTCTGCCTGGGATGACATGATCGACAGACCATGATGCTTTGCCAGAGGTGGCCTGCACCTGTCGGCCTTGGGATGCCGGATACTGGCTAAGGCTCTTGCCACACCTATAGTGCCTTTATTAGGCAAGCCTCAAATGACAAATTCTCCACCATAAGAGGTACAAGCAAGCAAAATCTGAGGGTAATGCTACTCAATTCTAGAAGTCTAAACCTCAAAATACACTCACTCGAGGCACTCCTTAAAATGGAGAAGATCGACATCTGTGCAGTGACAGGGACTTGGTTCAAGGCTCCAGAGAGCACCCCCTGCATTACCAGGCTATAATTCATACCACACCTTTCGGCCACCTAACCTGGACCAAAACACTAAAGGTAGAGGCGTGTCCATATTCATTAAGGATATCCACACCTCCAGGCTAGTTGCTCAGCATAATGCATCCAACCAAGATTATCCAAGTGCAACTAACTCTGGGCAAGACAACAATCTAAATTGTAGCTTGCTACAAATCCCCCACTATGCCCCAGGATTCCCACTCCTTATTTTTTGATACACTGGAAAATATTAGGGTGCAACCTAACACCCTAATAATGAGCAGTTTTAACTACACTACCATTAACTGGGAAAACTACTCAGGTACCAACTATTTTGCTCAACGTTTTTTGGAGTTCAAAAATTCCAACGCCTTGGATCAACTTATCCACACCCCCACCAGGGGCAGCAATATCCTAGACCTGGTCATTACCAACATGGGTGACTGGTGTTCCACACCAGAGGTCAATTTTTTGTTAGTCAGATCCGACCACAAGCTAATCACCCTAGACATCCACATCCCACTTTCACCCGCCATTAGGGAAACCACTATAAAACATTTCTCCAAAGCCAACTTCATGCTTCTTAAGACAGAAGTGGCAAACTTCACGACACCCATGCAGACAGACATTAGAGGTACAACTGCTCAATCCTACACAAATGCATGTTATAGGCACTTACATGAATGCACGAATATTGCTATCCCTAACAGAACCATGATGCTATCCTCCAAAAAAAAGAAGTCAATCTGGTGATCCCCTGCCATAAACAAACTCTACAACAGAAGAAAGAAACTGCTGCAAAAAAGAATAAAATCTCATGATTGGAGGAACTCCCTGGTCAGCCTGAGTAAGAACCTGAGATCCCTCATAAAATCCTCCAAAGCTAGCTACGAAAACAAAAGTGCCACTATTTCTAAAGACAGCAACAAAGCATTCTATAGCTATGTCAAGAATCTCAATGGCAACACTCAGATCTGCTCTGAGTTACAGCACAATGGCACTAAATATACAGAACCAACTGATATTGTCAACATCCTGGCAGATAGGTTCAGTGCTAACTTTACCCCCTCTCACCCTCTAAAGGGCCCGTCTCTATACCAGAAGAATGCAAAGTTCCTGTAATCACTGCTGTAGCGGTAAAAACCACACTCTCCAAAGCCAAGAACACAACATCCATGGGACCTAACAACATCCCAGGCTGAGTTCTACATGAAATATAGAATGAATTGGCATCCCACTGAAGTACAATGTTCAGTCATAGCCTCACCTCAGACTTTTTGCCCACTGAATGGCACACAGTGATGGTTATCCCACTCCACAAAGGGGATCCACCATGGACCCCGGGAACTACTGCCTCATTAACCTGATGAGCCTGGTCTGCAAGCCCATGGAATGTATCATCATGGAACTTATAAACGAAAACATTGGTAATCTCCAAACTCTGGACCCCACCTAGTTTAGGTTTCTAAAAAGCAGATCATGTCTCCTAAACCTGATAGATTTCTTTGAAGCAGTCACCAAAACCGGAGATGAGGGTGAGGTGGTTCACAGAGTCTATCTAGATCTCGCCAAGGCTTCTGACACCATCCCCCACTTTGGAATTATAGATAAACTCACTAAACTAGGTATAAATCCCTATGTCACAAGATGGGTTGCCAACTGGCTCACTGACAGAACCCACAATGTGAAAGTAGCAGACTCCAAATCCGACTTCAGACCAGTGACAAGTGGAGTACCAGAGGTTCAATCCTGGGTCCTCTCCTGTTTGGTATCTATTTCTCTGAAGTACAGGCTAACACAGATGACTGCAAACTAGGATCCATAATCGAAACTCCTAACAATGTGGACATCCTACAAAAGGCCCTCACTGAGACAGATGCCTGGTGTCAAAGTCATGGCCTCAAGCCCAATGCCAAAAAGTGCTTTGTCCTCCCTTTTCATAAAAACTCTGTACCCATGAACTGCCACATAGGTGGTAGTCTAATTAACACCAAAAGTGTGATAAGGGACCTTGAGACACAGGTGGACAGTAGTCTCTCCTTTCATAATCACATCGCACAGTAGTCAGGAAATCCTTCTACATGGCACACCTCATCACAAAGGGCTTCTCATCCAGGAAAAAAGAGATCATTGTTCCCCTCTACTCGTCACTCATTAGACCTATTATAGAGTACAATGCCCCTTTTGGTATATACCTCACAAGACATCTACAACAACTTGAAAGGCCACAGAAATACCTCACAAAGAGGATTACTGGCCTCAGACAGATGACCTACACAGACCGTCTCAAAAAACTCCAGCTTTACTCCATCACATATCGCCTCCTCAGAGGCGATCTCTGCCTAACATACAAAGCTATGTCAAACCCAGAGCTGTTGGACATGCTCCACTTAAAGAAATCCCAATCCCTCCAAGCTACATGCTGTAGGGACCTAAACCTTGTCACCACAATAAACAGAACATGCTGGAGGGATAGATTCCTGTCCCAGAGACTTCCCATACTCTGGAACAAAGTACCTATCTATATCAAACAAAGCTCTTCATTAGCACTCTTCAAGAAAAATATTGATGATTGGATGGGAAGTAGGAAATTCATCCTAGGGATCACTTCTGTGCCTCTGCTCAACAGGGGCACAGATAAATAATTTTCTTGGGTAGCAAAAGCTAGGGTACCTTTTTGGCTAGGCTTATGTAGGTCCTAGGGCCAATAGCCTAGTACCTACCTATGAACCTACTTATGAATCTATGAGAAGAAAAGCTCCAAAGATATACAATGCAATAAAAATAGCAATAGAGATACATTTCAATAAAAATAGCAATAGAGAATTTTGGTAGTTAAAATACGTAAGCTACATACATGTATATTGTTGACAGATAAAACAGTACTATAAACAAAAAGGAGAATGTTAAAAAGTAGAATAAGTTGCATGTTTTGGTTTAAAAAAAAGTTGAGTAAATATAAGGTTTTGTATGCAGAGTAGCAGTAACTTAAAAGGCTACATAAGAATTTCAGGGAGCAGAGTATAGAAGAAGCTTTGGAGGTTGCACAGGAAGCCTAGCATGAAGTAGTTAATTGTAAGTTTTAGTAAGTTAGTTTGACTGTACTATAAAAGGCAGGTAATAATCAGGGAGGGTGAGGACAATGGCAGCACCAGTGTTTTTTAATGTAGTCTTTGGTTGCCAGCTTAAATTGTTTGGGGTGAGTCCGAGACCTTATTTCTAGTGGGAGTTTATTCCATGCAATAGAGGGATGGTAGCTATATAAGTTGAACCCTGCGTTGAATTTGGGTTTATGGATTTTTAGTATGTCTTGGGTTGAGCTTCGGAGAAGTCTGGTAGGGGAGTAGTGAGAAATGAGAGAAGATAGACTTGGCCAGTAATCAGGCTGATATAGGATGGAGTGTATGATTTGGAGTTGAGATTGCAGGAACAGGTGAGGTAGTTCTGGCCAGTTCAGGTATTTTAGGGAAAGACAGTGGCGAGATTTATATGTTTGTTGAGCTGCAAATCTAGTTACTTTGTGGTAGGTTGATTTTAATTTGGTAAGTAGGGAGAAGTTAAGATTTTTGAGTATTTGGGAACAATAGGTTAAGCATGGTAGAAAGTAGGCATGGACAAAAGAAATCCTAGCTTCAGTAGTTAGGAATTTGTTATTCCTGTACAGTAGTCCTAGCTTTTGGTGTTTTTTTTATATAATTGTTAATGTGAAGATCGGATTTCACTTGGTCAATGGTAATGCCAAGGAGTTTTGTGCTAGTTTTGTCTTCTATAGGAGTATTGTTTAGGGACCTTATGGAGAAGGAAAGTTTAATGTGGTTTGCAGATTTAGGTAGAAAGAGTAGTAATTTTGTTTTGTTAGGGTTGAGCATGAGCTGATTATTAGTGAGCCATGTCTCTTTTGAGTGGAATGATGTCTGGGTATTTGTTAGGAGTTCTAAGGGGGGAATTAGAAATAGTTTTCACTGTAGAGTCATCTGCTTTTTGGACAATGTTAGAATGAGGACAAGAGGAGTGGAGTGAGTTGGTGAAGATATTAAAGTGTAGAGGTCCAAGAATGGAACCTTGTGGAACACCAGTTCTTACTGAGAGAGGGGTAGATAGTGCTGAGTCCCATCATACTGACTGCAGCCTATCAGAGAGATAGCTAGAGAAACATGCAACTGTATCAGGGGAGAAGTTTGGGTCTGCAAGTTTACTTTTTTGTAAAGCATTACTTTTGCTGGGGAATCTTCTGCCTGTTACTTATAACACTTAGCAGCAGTTTTAGACTGTCTTTAAATTAATAATCTCTCATTTCTTATATTACTAAACTTTTTTGTTCCCAAAATATAAAAACATCTAGATAAAATGTCTTACTATTCAAAATATATCTACATGTGATACAGTACAGTATTGTTATGCCAAATTCTCACTTTGTGAATAAATGTGACATATCTGTATATGTGTCACAATGGATCAGTGCTGAGTAATATAAGAAATGAGAGATTATTAATTTAAAGACAGTTTAAGACTGCTGCTAAGTGTTATAAGTAATGGACAGAACATTTCACAGCTAGGGAGTTCATGACAAATACATGATCCCCCATTTATTAATAACAGGCATCTGATATTTTAAGAAAGCTCAGATTACTCCTGATATGTCTATTGTAGGACTGATTAGATTATGCAAGTGACACTGTCTTAGTGCACTGATCACCTTCATAAATTCATGCAGAGTTGCCAAATGTTTTTGCCTTTCAGGATAGTAAAATCATTATCAAAATATTTTCATTTTATTTTAATTTATTTTAAATCATATACTTTTTCACATTTACACTAGAAAGAGTTGATTGACTGTTTCAGTCTTGTATTTTGCATTCAAATAGGCTTTTCACAAAAGCAGGCTTTATAATATTGAAATAATATTACATAATGATAATCACTATAAACAATGGTATGAAATATGAATGCATTTGTTTAATTGTGACAAAGTTCTGGAAACCGGTCCTTTGATTTTGTGTATAGTTAGTGTATATGAAGAAAATGTCTTTCGGCTTTTCCCGGTTAGGGGTCGCCACAGCGGAACTCCGGTCTGCTAATGATTGGCAGTAGATTTTTACATGCTGGCTTGCCGGGCCTAACATACAACCTTCAACGAAGGAACGCCCATTCACGCATGTCGACACACAGAAGACGCTCTAACTGAGAATCGAAAGGGCAACGTCTAACTGTGCAGCGAAAATGCTACTGAAGCACCACCACCGCAGTTCAGTGTATATGAAGAAAATAAATGGATCAAATTTTTAAACCACCAGTTATATATATATCAAGTTTGACTAAAAACTCTGTATCTCTGCTATCCAAGAGATACAGAGAGAGAGAGAGAGAGAGAGAAAGAGATGCATGAATTATGTACACATACACAAAATCAAAACCTGTTCACTTAAAAGTAATTTGAGAGTCAGATGAAGCACATTCATAACAGTGAAAAAGTAGTTTTAAGATTAAAGATCAAAATGTCTCTTAAATAACAACTGGGCAGACTTAAAAATAATTAACATTTCAAACTAGTTAAAACAAAATGAACCAAGCAAACATATTTCATCTGAGAAGTGTTCACATGGATCTAATGATGATATTATAGGTTCACATTCTCCTTTTAATTAATATGTGGAAACAAAATCCTGTCACTCAGCTTAGAAAAGTGAAGCCACTGTGGTGAACCAGTATAGCAATTAAAAATTATTAAATGTCTTTATTTTACATTCTTGGGATGCCTGTTAAAAAATTCATTTTTATTAATAGACTGCACTTATCTGAGCAAGTTGCAAATCTCTTCTCAGGGGATTTCTTTTGAATTAAGCCTCGATACCATTGGGAGTAATAATTTCCATCTGCTTCTTCAGTACTGAACCTGTGTTTATTGAGATTAACTATTCATACAAATTCATCATTTATGCAGTAGGCTGAAGCATAATTCATAAGTCAGTAACAAGACAAAAATGCTTTAAATAATTGAAACGTGTACTTTGTGGATGCTTATCTGACTTTCTTTGCATATCAAAAATAGAAGAAAACGAGTATTTATTATTTCTGATTACAGAAATGCTGTTTTTAACTTTGAGATACCTGTGATCTTACTCTTTTGATTTGATCTGCTTCATAAGGTTAAACATCAAGTGGAAATACTAATGCATTATAACATCATTGTGATTGAGATAAAACCCATCCTGAACAAAAAGGAATTTGCTTAAAATGTTAGCATTTTATTGAATAAATAATGTGAAGAATATTTATGGCATGATGCTGTGAAATTATCAGCAGCTTTGTTACGAGTCTAACAAGTTGTGATTAATATTACTTTACATTTTCAAACATCTTTTTTGTGACATAAAATATTACTTGATGCACCAGGCCTCTGACTTTTCCTGACTTGTTTTGTGGACCACCCACATTTTCTAGCTGACCTACAACTTACATTCCCCAAATGACAAAATAAATATACAATGCCTATTCAACACCCTCTCTTTTAAACTGAAGAATGTTTGACCAGCATATCCATCCTAGAAAGCCTATTCTCTGTACTAAGTTTTCACTTAACAATGCCTACCTTCAACACCACAACTATCTCTTCTTTCACTTAACTGCTATTCTCTTAATTCTTTTATCTCTTTTATACAATATGGCTTCCTGTTAGATTTTTATGATTCCACTTCCATTGATACATTTATAAATATTTGTCATGTTATCAAGCACCTTCCTTTCTCCATCTCTTTCTCTCTCTCTCTGTATATGTGTATGCATATATATATATATATATATATATATATATATATATATATATATATATATATATATATATATATATATCCTTGTATACATTTATACATTTTTGCATGTATTCTGTAAACTTTGTTCAATCCAACCTCGAAATGATTACTAATCTTCAATGTCCTTTTTCCTAAGATTGTATCGCATCCTGTACACAGCTCTTCAGATGGGTCTTCATTGCCTATCTATATGATGGAGTAGAAGTATTCAGTTTTCAGCAGGCCTTCTCTGCTGTATTCAGGTATGCAACTTCTTCTTTGATTCATAATGTAATCACTTTTATGCCACCTAGTAAAAAAATAGTAAGAGACCTTTTTGACTTTTTAGATGTCTTTTCTTGTTTTGTCCTAAATTAATTGTTTTGCTTCCTGTGTGTGGTGTAATTTATGTAGCAAACCCTGCAAGTTTCCCGGCTGTAATTTTGACCTTTATATACCTTCATATCAGTTATATTGCAGGTCTTCTTGCTACTCATACTTTTCATTCTGTAACTTCACCACTTGAGTGGCTTAAAAGCACTAAGATATGTGGTCTGCCTCTTCAGTTCAATCTCTCTTCAGTCTGAGTTTTGTTTTATAACAGTCTATGTAGTTTTGCCAAGATTATGTTCACAAGTGGTAACACCCTCCACAGACATACTCAGACACTATTCAACTTGCTTATTATGCTTTGGTGCATACGTTCAAGCAGTTTTGTGTCACATACCTCCATGGCTCTCAATGTTGTTTATATAGTCAGGAAACTATCCATTGTGAGTTGTCATTTTCATGAATCTGTGTGCCACTGGCCTATAGGTTCTCGAAAGACATTTCCTGTAGTAGCTTCCAATGACACTTATTACCATTGCTGTGAAAAGGGAAGAGAGCAAGTTCCATCCGTCACCTTTTTTTCTGATACTTGTGAAGGTAATCACACCACCTGTTTTACATTCCTGATACTGTGATAAATTATAAGTACTGATTGTTTTATTCATTACTGCCAGCATGTTGCACTGATATGTGATTATTTACATCATTAGGCACTGCATCACATGATAAAGAATAATTATAAAGGTAAATCACAGCTTAGCTAACACAGCTAAGTCTGAAGCATGTAGGGGTATCAAAAAGCCTAGAAAAACAACAGTGACTTAAATCATTAACCTGAATTTCTGGTTCTGATAGGCAGTTCTGCATTCAGTGCCTGTTCTTTTGTACATGCAATAGGACAGCATTAAATGAAATGTGCTCAGTAAAACATTATTTGCTTGAGGCATGCCCTTCCTTTTGGAACTCAAAGTGATCCTACTAGTAAGAATGGTTGCCATTATGGTTCCTCTGTTAACACATGATACAGCTGAAATTAGGACAGCCATTTTCTCTCACCTACTGTGGATGTTGTCATTGTCTAGTCCACTCTCTCCTCCTTGACAACTTATAAATATAGTTCCGTTTACTGTATAATTAAGTGCTTTCTCACCTTCTGGTTATTTGTAGAGCTGCTTTAAATCCTTCAGTTATGCAAAGACTATTTCCATTTCTTTTTGTATTGTTAATGTTTGCCTTATTAGATTGTGTACACAGGTCTGACTTCATCACATTCATGGTCGTTTGAATGCCATAAGTTTGTCACCGATATAATCCTGTTACACTGCTCTTTCAACAAAGCCACATACATGTGCTGTTCCATTACTAATCTAAGAACATTTTCAGTAATTACTACCTTGTTTCAATATTCCTATTCCTTTTTACTATTTTTATGTTTTTTGGATCACAGTGGGGTACAGCATTCTAGCCTTCTAATTGAGCTGGCCTTATTTGTTTATTCAAGGCCTAGAACAAACTGTTACCAGCCATTTCTGCTCATATTCTAGTAGCAAAGCTTTTCTGCAGAGTGTTTGTGTATGCCTGTGTGTGTGTGTGTGTGTGTGTGTGTGTGTGTGTGTGTGTGTGTGTGTGTGTGTGTGTGTGTGTGTGTGTATGTGTGTCTGTCTGTGTGTGTGTGTGTGTGTGTGTGTGTGTGTGTGTGTGTGTGTGTGTGTGTGTACATGTGTGCCTCTGTGAATCTCATCATGTATTAGTTAATCTTCACCCATATAGCCTACTTCACTCCCTAGCCTCAGTATGAACATCAAACTACCAGTTAACATTCTTCAGTGTATAACATGCTAGCAATGATCTTTTTCTAAAGGACAGCACAGTAATGTAGCAATAATCTCTGTAAGTAATTCCACCCTCAGTAATGGAGATCAATACTATCCAGTACTGTGTAGAAATTTTCAATGGTTCTCAGAAATTTCTAACTGATGACATTTCTAGCTTCCTATAGTGAAGGCCTCACCTGGGTCACTGGCATGATTTATGCCTGTACTAACTGCTGTGTTAATTATAAGACATTTTAGAATTGCCCTGCCCTTTATCACCTTTGCATTTATAAACTCTTCAAATGAAGTGCTCACACTACAGACCCAGCACCTAAGGTATCTCGTATGGAATAAACACACAGTCATCTTACTTAGAAACATACATTTAAATAAATAGCACTCTCAATTTACAAAGGCTTGTACTGTTCACCAGTTGCTTAAATTTATTTTAAACCAGTGACAGTATTCACCATCCCTAAAAATGAAATAAAAGTAATACATATCAGCAAGCCAACAACTTTGCTGAATGTACTAATGCTTATTTAAATCCTGCTAAATTACATACAGCTAACCTGTTTTCATTCTTAGCACAATTACCTAACTCTAGAACAGTTTACCCTAACACAAATATTTTTGGAAAATATAGATCAACTAACATCTTCATCTCATTTCAGAGACAAATATTCAATAAAGTTAAATTTTAGTCACTGCTGATCCTAACTTATCAAGATATATATATATATATATATATATATATATATATATATATATATATATATATATGTATATATGCATATATAAACATTTCCCAACATTTTAATATCTAAAATTGTCTGTAATTGTACTATTGAACTCTATCTATCTATCTATCTATCTATCTATCTATCTATCTATCTATCTATCTATCTATCCATCTATCATCTATCTATTAGGCCTAGGCCATCAAGAGTAAACTGTGCCAGTTATGGATGAATCCTGCTTTATCCATGCTCTAGAAGTGTTTACCAGTATAATAAAAGTTAATATTCATCAAGTCTCTAGCCAAGAACTGTTGCAATAACTTCAGGCATATTTATTTAATTTGCTATCAATATGGAGGTATAAAAAAAATAATTGTTAAAATCAAGGGCAAGCCCATAGGGTTACAAAATACCTTTGAGGTGAGTTAATGTGTGCATAGGCAGGTGAAGCCTCGTAAAAAAAGTGCTCAATGTCCTTAGCGCAAGCCAGAATGTGCTCTAAAAATCAGGATTTAATTAGTTGATTGTTGAAAGCTGAAAGTGTCCTAAGTGCCAACACTGCTAAAATAATAACTGCTGGCATCAAATAAGTACCTGTTACAAAACAAATCTTTTATAATGAAGGATTTCAACTGCTCATCATTAAACTGTTGCACGTGTGTAGATATTTGTAGATTTAATAAAAACGTTTAGCACAGATCGATAAACCAATTTGAAAACATTATATTCATGATCTGGTACTAATTAATATAACCACAACATGTAACACCCATTTAGTTCTTGAATACCCAGTCATGTCAGACAATGAGCCTTTAAGAATCTCTCAGTGTCTCTAAAACCCCTGTTGCTAATAATTCAAACTTCATGGATTTCAAAATGACAAATCTCTTCAGTTACTATAATGAGCTATTCAAATGAATTTGTAAACTCATTAAACACAACACCAATACAGTTGTAATTTATACAAATGAGTTCTATTCCCAAATAGATAAAAGTTGCTATTTAGGTAAAGTAATTATATTCCAACATTAACGTGCATAAACATGGCCATCCCTACTATAGTCAAATATAAAGGGGAGATTAATAACAAACTACCTTTGTGGTCCACCAGCATAAATTAACTGTGCAGCAAAAAATAAACTTCTTAAATCATACAGCATACATGAAATTCTGAAGTTCCTCATACGAAAGATCACATAAAAAATATTAGTAAGGAATTAAATGCTAGCTACTATTCGGGATAGTAAAGCAAAGTATGAACTTACGTTAGCTTCTGAAACCAAACATAGTTTTAAGTACTATTTTAATTGTTAGAAAACAAAGAAATAACCACCAGCATTAATCTGAACTCATCTAAGATGGTATCACCCACTCAGATTCAGTAGATATAACAAACATACTAGCAGACAGATTTGGTGTGATTACCTAAAACAACTATTTTAACTCTGCAAATTCTTTAATGCCTTACACCTTCTAATATCACAAAGAAAAATTGACTGAAGGTGATTTCTACAAACAAAAATATTACTTTCACAAGGCCTAATAATTTAATTGGATCCCTAATAAACAACACCAGACATGCCTTCTTTGAGCCCCTCATTAAATTGATTCATCTAAGCTGCAGGATTTGTCCTCAAAGTATAGCAAACTGCATTGGTGATGTCCTAACACAAAAACAGATCTATCACTGAGCCAAGAAACTATAGACCCATTAGCCTGATTTGCTAAGCCATGGAACACACCATATCTTACCTCATAAATTATGTTATCAAAACTACTCAGTTTAGTTAACTTATTTGTGAAAATCATGTAGGCTGTAGAGAATGGACTGGTCATCCTTTTCATGCAGCTTATTAGGATCTGGCCAAACCATTTTACACTATACCTCATGCTGGTCTTGTAATCAAACTAAGAGTCTTAAAAGTAGACTTATACATGGTGAGGTGGGTAGCAACCTGGCTGAAAGGTAGATCACACATATTTAAGGTATCAGGCATCTCTTCAGAAAAAATGCACAAACAAGTGTCTCTCACAGGTCAGTACCAGGGCATCTCCTTTTTGGCTTCTGTGTCTCCAGTCTTATACTTGGCGTTAGGTTAACTAAATTTGTGGATGACTGCAAACTGTGTGTTATTGTCAAATCTCCCCATTCATTACAGCTGGAACTAAGGCCTGTAAACAAGTCATGTACAGAAGAAGGGCAAAAATTAAATAGGAAAATGTGTAGCAATGTTATATATGTTAGACAGCTTTCTCCTACAGTGTACAGTATTGCCAAAAACCCATTCCAAAATGATAATATTGCTATGGTAATATAGTCTTGGATCTTGGAATCTGGGTTAACAATTTCCTTTTCTTTGACTACTGTGTACCAGCAGTAGTCAGAAAATCCTTCTATTCAATGCAAGTAATATTTAAAGGGATATCATCCAGGCTAAAAAGAAGTTATTATTCTCTATATGCAGCCCTAATTACACCAGTTATTGAATACATACCCCATTTTAGACTTTTAGGTTTATTAAGCAATTGGAAAAAGCCAGAGGTTAACAACCAAGAAGCTCATTAGCCTAAGGTCGCTGAGCTTTCAAGAAATGGTTGAAGCACAATGCGTTTACTTGATTTCTGATATGGCCTTGAGTGATTATCTATACCTTGTTTTTGTGCACTAGTATCCCCATCTCCTTAATAGGTCTTGAGTGATTATCTATACCTTGTTTTTGTGCACTAGTATCCCCATCTCCTTAATAGGTCTTGAGTGATTATCTATACCTTGTTTTTGTGCACTAGCATCCCCATCTCCTTAATAGGTCTTGAGTGATTATCTATACCTTGTTTTTGTGCACTAGTATCCCCATCTCCTTAATAGGTCTTGAGTGATTATCTATACCTTGTTTTTGTGCACTAGTATCCCCATCTCCTTAATAGGTCTTGAGTGATTATCTATACCTTGTTTTTGTGCACTAGTATCCCCATCTCCTTAATAGGTCTTGAGTGATTATCTATACCTTGTTTTGTGCACTAGTATCCCCATCTCCTTAATAGGTCTTGAGTGATTATCTATACCTTGTTTTTGTGCACTAGTATCCCCATCTCCTTAATAGGTCTTGAGTGATTATCTATACCTTGTTTTGTGCACTAGTATCCCCATCTCCTTAATAGGTCTTGAGTGATTATCTATACCTTGTTTTGTGCACTAGTATCCCCATCTCCTTAATAGGTCTTGAGTGATTATCTATACCTTGTTTTTGTGCACTAGTATCCCCATCTCCTTAATAGGTCTTGAGTGATTATCTATACCTTGTTTTTGTGCACTAGTATCCCCATCTCCTTAATAGGTCTTGAGTGATTATCTATACCTTGTTTTTGTGCACTAGTATCCCCATCTCCTTAATAGGTCTTGAGTGATTATCTATACCTTGTTTTTGTGCACTAGTATCCCCATCTCCTTAATAGGTCTTGAGTGATTATCTATACCTTGTTTTTGTGCACTAGTATCCCCATCTCCTTAATAGGTCTTGAGTGATTATCTATACCTTGTTTTGTGCACTAGTATCCCCATCTCCTTAATAGGTCTTGAGTGATTATCTATACCTTGTTTTTGTGCACTAGTATCCCCATCTCCTTAATAGGTCTTGAGTGATTATCTATACCTTGTTTTGTGCACTAGTATCCCCATCTCCTTAATAGGTCTTGAGTGATTATCTATACCTTGTTTTTGTGCACTAGTATCCCCATCTCCTTAATAGGTCTTGAGTGATTATCTATACCTTGTTTTTGTGCACTAGTATCCCCATCTCCTTAATAGGTCTTGAGTGATTATCTATACCTTGTTTTTGTGCACTAGTATCCCCATCTCCTTAATAGGTCTTGAGTGATTATCTATACCTTGTTTTGTGCACTAGTATCCCCATCTCCTTAATAGGTCTTGAGTGATTATCTATACCTTGTTTTTGTGCACTAGTATCCCCATCTCCTTAATAGGTCTTGAGTGATTATCTATACCTTGTTTTTGTGCACTAGTATCCCCATCTCCTTAATAGGTCTTGAGTGATTATCTATACCTTGTTTTTGTGCACTAGTATCCCCATCTCCTTAATAGGTCTTGAGTGATTATCTATACCTTGTTTGTGTGCACTAGTATCCCCATCTCCTTAATATTCCATGTCTTTGCAAGTCAAATAGCTTCACTACTATCAATAATGACCTAAAGCTCCACCAGCACCCAAATAAAATGAGCTGAGAAGAGACATTACCCAACACCAACACCACTTCCAGATTAAATTTCCCCTGCCAGTTAAACAAGATGTCACTCTAATAGCTTTCAAAATAATCCTAGATGACTGGACAGGTATCTTTTAATTTACTCTATGAATGACCTGTTTGCCCTTGTTGAGAAGGGGGTACAGCATGAGAACTGGTATTGGCCTGGAGTAAATGGTCTTTTTGACACAATTGCCTTGTATATCCATATGATAATGCTCTGAGCTAAGTATGTGAGCTGCAGAGAAGAAAAATGCCATAACGATAACATAAATCTGTCACTTGATGTTATCATACTAATACAACAGAAATACTTCTTATGCGTTATATGGGTTATGCATATATATATATATATATATATATATATATATATATATATATATATATATTTATGATCAAAATCGTGGAATTTACAACCGTGAATGTTGATATCCTCGACCCATTTCATCGCCTCAGGAATATTAATGAGGTCAGATGATCAACCCATACCATCAATAGTCTGTTTTTGATGTTGCCATTTACAGACATGTTGCCATTTACAGACATGCTGCATTTCTCCACCCTGTTGACGATCTTCTTAGCTGCTGTTCACTTGACTGTCAACATACCAACTGTCACTCCTACCATGCTCGAACAGGAGCCAGACATTAAACTGATTTTCAATATTTTGATTGTAAACCATATATGCATACATATACACACACACACACACACACACACACACACACATATATATATATATATATATATATATATATATATATATATATATATAGTGTATATATATATTAATGAACAGAATAGGGATAAGTATGCTGTATATAATATATTGGGGCGGCCGCTGTAGTGCAGCGGTTAGCATTGCCACCTCACAGCAAGAGGGTCTCTGGTTCGATCCTCAGCTGTGGTGCCTTCTGTGCGGAGTCTGCATGTCCTCCCTGTCGTCGCTTGGGTTTCCTCCGAGTGCTTTGGTTTCCTCCCACATCCCAAAGACATGCTATAGGTGAATTGGACACTCTAAATTGAATAGAATTCATTACGGATTACTTGGAATTGTTTATTGGTTGCCCTGCTGGTTCGGCTTGTTGGTTTTTGACACTCTAAATTGGCCCTAGGCATGAGTGCGTGCATGTGTGTGCCTTCTGTGGAAGGTTGGGCACCGGGCTGGCAACTTGACAGCATAAAACTCCATTGCCAATCATGAGCGATCAGGTGATCCGCTGTTGCGACCCCTAACCGGGTAAAGCCGAAAGAAGAAGAAGAAGAAGATGCTGTATATAATATATTATAAATAAGTGGAAAATAAGCTCATGATATACTGCTGTCATATGACAAAAGACAAGAAAATACTAATCTCAAGTTAGTGGAAGACTGACCTTGAAAGCAAATACAACATTTATCATTTAACACCATGTTGTGTAATGCCATTAAGGTACGTATTATGATCTAGGCAAGTATCAGTTTGTGAAATCATTTCTCATCAAAGTGCATTTCTGTCCACAGAGTTCATAATATTTTAATAAATACAGCAGCCTCTCAGTGTCTCATTAGAATAATTATCTTTGTACAACTGTTCTGGTGGCATAGACAGATAAGGCCTTTACTTCAGGCCATTTGACCCAGACATAATTAATGGCCAATGCAACTGAAGGAGCAACAAGAATGGATGTGTGTGCCTGTCCCAGTGGGAGGTCATTCCTTGATGATGCTCCCTTCGGATAGGTGTGGCCCAATGAGGGGAGTTGCCCTTGGATGAATCAATGAGGATGGGAAGTGGAGCAAGGAGTGGGTAGGATATCAAAAAAAGACCTCCCATGATGAATCAGTGATGGCCAAGCCACTAGGATGTCCTTTAGTATCTGGTCCCAATGACACCAGACTAAGTATAGAGGGGGTAGGAGATGAGCTGGTACACATTGCATGGACGATGGTAACTGGAGGCAGGGCTGTGAAAATGATATCCCGAGGTGGACTTAAAAAAATAAAAAAAAAATCCTTGCAAATGCATTATTTCAATGCTAAGCTGCAAAGGTAACTCTGCAGATTATACATTCTTGTTTCATGCTAGGATGCCCATATTGACAATGTTCCACAGAGGACAAACAAATTGGCATGAAAGAGTATCAATTTCTACATGCTTACTTAGTTAATATAAACATATATAACTGAGAAATGTAAATATATAATTGAGAAATTTAAATTCTAAATAAATGAAACATTCACCAAGGAAGAAAACGTCTTATTCATGAATGTTGCTATAATTTTCTTCTGCTTCTTCTTCTGAGGGCAGCTGAAAGATGACAAAATAATTGTTTCAAGAACCATTCTTATTCAAATAATAAAGAGTCTAACACTATTAATGATAAAATACTATATATTCCCTACAGCTACTTTCATTGCCTTTTGAGAAGAACAAACCTCTCTAAATGATAACTTTATTAATGCACTGGAATATGATCATTTCATATATAAATGATTAAGACACAACTTAAAATATGCTTCATAAATATTGTAAAATATTACTTTGCTGCCCCATTTAATCAGTATCGATAATATGACTTGTGAAATGCTTAATCAGTTATTTTAACTATTATTTAATGGTGATTACTGTTATTTTAAGAACAGACTATAGCTGCTTGTTATAATCGATTGAGGTATGTTTAGAAATCTGTCCTTAAATGCAATGAAATGACTTAATGAGGTTATTGCGTTTGCCACATACACTTGGCTGTGGTAGTGATTCATGTTGTCCAGATGATGAGCTAGCATAGTTTTGAGGAAATATGAATGGAAGTGTATTTGAATTAAAACCTACTTTTATGAATTTGAATTATTGAATATTTTATGAATTGTGTAGGCTGTAATGTTTAGTTAGAGCCATCATTTTCTTGATGAAATATTGACATCTCTACTGTTTCCATGTTACCCTACATTACATCCCAAAAGACCACGTGTAATGCTCTTACTTAGCAGACTGACATAATTTAGAGTAGGTCAAACCAAACACTAATGCAGTATAAAGAGACTAGCTGATACTGAAAAAATATCTTCCGAAGCACAATGCTTAGAAGCCAATGACATATCTATTTTTTCTAAGTTTTAGCAAGGTAAATGTGTGTGTGTGCTTGCGTGTGTGTATGTTTATGCAGTTTTCTGCACTATATGACATCAAATGAGGTGTATGCAATCACAAATGGGTTTATTCTGGGGGGAGGTATTTAAAAGAGGGGAATGTTGATGGTCGCCAGAAGGGATTCAATGTGCTTAATTCCATAGCAGCAGAGTAGATCAGTAAGGGTCTGATCCCCAGAGGATTTCAATTAGTAAAATCATTAATAGCTTTTGCTATGAAGAATTCCAAAATGAAATTTTCCATATTTTATTAAATAAAAATTGGCAGGCAAAACAAACCATACAAGAAGGATGCTGTGTGCTATTTGTTATTAGTTTATGCCCATCTCCCCGACTGAAAATCCAGTAATGCATCTGTTAGCACCATGTGCTACCAACTTATATAGTATAAGCAATTTTAGGGCAAAAACATTTTTCTGATATGTATTCTGAATGTAAGCATGTTTAGTCATATTTTCTTAGTTTAAAATAATGAATAAACTGAGGAAGGACTATTGAGCCATCTTTGACTAGATATTATATAACTTTCTCAGCCACCCCAAAATCAGAGACAAAATAAAGGAAAGAATCTTCTTTAACTGATTTTGTTTAAGAAAGACAGAAATAAAGGAATGAGTAAAATTAAAAGTTAGAAGGCAAACATCTCTGCCAAACTGGTCCAACTTCACACTTTTTTAAATGTTATATAAATAACATTTTTAATGTTGTATCACTATCTACAGTACAGGCTGCAGCAAACAATTTTATGGAGACAACACACCCCACCCATTTTAAAAGGAATAATAAACACTTGACTGAGAGGGATCATAGCTCTAGCACTAAATGCCAGATTTTTAAGAACTAGTTCTGCCTAAAAGACAATGGCAAAGAGTGAGAATATCTCAGCACTGAGATAATGAATTGAAAGAGTCCAGTGTGTGAACTAGCATGTTTAGAGGCTCATTGCTTAATTCTGATACTTATCAGTGCTAAAAATGTCTTAGTCCCTTTTCAATATTTTTTTATATATAAGTATAAAGATTGTTTTTGAAAGAAGTTAATATTTTGTTTGACATGATTGTAAAGGGAGACTTGTTCCACAATTTTGGAATGTGCATGCAATACTTTGACTATGTTTTTTTTTTCTATTACTGTTACTTGTAACTGGGTTCCTTACAGCTAGTCAAGATCCAAGCATTCAAACACAAGTTCCTTGAAGCCAGTGACTTGACCATGGTGTAGCCTGTGCACCCACCTGCTCGAATTTAAATTTGAGTTCCGACAAGCACCTAGTGCATGTCAAAAGTTCATGTCTTAAGCAATGAGGTGCAGAAGTGCTTGTGGGCCATGCAAGCTGGGAAGGAAAACTGGGAGGTTGAGTTTAGGTTTAGGAAGGAAAGTGTTTTTTTTTTTGTTTTATGTTTAGGGAACAATCAGGTGTTTAGGGTTAGGGAAGGGAAGGATATTTTTGGTTTAGGGAGAAATCAGAAGTTTTCTAAAGGTTAGGGAGCAGAAGGGATTTTAGGTTTAACAAGCAATTGGAAGATTTAGTTTAGGTAGGGAGGGGAATTTTAGTTTTAATGCATGATCAGAAGGCATCAAAAGTTAGGAGTCAAGAGTTAGGAATGGAGGGGGGGGGGTTAGGTTTAGGTAGTGATCAGAAAATTATGATTAGGGAGGAGAGGGAATTTTAGGTTTAGGAAGTGATCAGAAGATTAGCATTAGGGAGGAGAGGGGAAATGTTATGTTTATGTAGCAATCGGAAGTTTATGGTAAGGGAAGGGAAGGGGATTTTAGAATTATAGAGGAATTGGAAGGTAAGAAGGAAAGTAAGGTAAATGTTAGGTTTAGGGAGAAATCAGAAGATTAGGGTTAGGAAGGGGAAGGGATTTAAGGTAAGACAGCAATCAGATGATTTGGGTTAGGAAGGTGAGGGGAGAATCCCAAGTTTAGGTTTATGGATAGGGTGAGAGATTTTTGGGTTACGATCAGGGTTCCAGGATTGATAGTTAGCCTATTGTTACTTCAAAGGGACTGAGTTAGTGGGATTTAGGCATTTATCAACACAAGCTATTACCGATAATTAAGAGTATATTGAGCTAATAACCCATATACCCTAACATTTACCTATGGAACTGTTTATGATTTGACATTTATTGCAGCTAATTTGTCTATGCTCCAGTTATGAGAGTAGTTTTCAAGGTCTTGGCAAGACAATATAATCCCTTTATCAAGTTCTGCTATTTTTCTGCAACATCGTAAGGTCCAGAAAACTGTCTTCCCTAAGAAAACCCAAAAGAAATGACCTGTTCATTTTGGATAACTCCATTATAGGTTAGAATGATGGATTGAAAATCGTTTGGGTCTGATATGCTCCCTTCCTCTTTTTGTGTAGATAACACAACAGCTTGATAGCACAAATTGTGAATGTGATGCTATATTAACATGTTCATTAGCATAGCTAATATAAGTTTTCCTTGGTTCTGTAAAGGAAAATATCAGGAAATGTATCTATCCCCACAGGTAAAGGAGTTTTAATTTTATTTAATTATACATTTATCGACAATGTGAAGAGACAAGGCTGCAGGCTTGAATGTCACTTGAAGGAGTTATCAACAATAACATCTTTGGTTGAATTTTATGTTCCTTTATAGATCATATTAGTCTGATATTAAAAAAATAATAATAATTGGAGTGTTGGCTTCAAGAGGTAGCTGGTCTATTCTGGGGGTCTGTGCCACTCTTGGATGTAGTAATATGCCATTGCAAGTAACCATTACATGCCAAACTTATGGTGTTTTACTGGTCATGTCGAGTAGGATTAGGGTCAAACAAGTAAAAAGAAAATAGTGATGAGGGCCCTTTTTTGTTGGCTCTTCTTCATGGTGTATAGAAAATGAACTGGCCAACTCACCAAAAAGAAACTAATGCTGGCAGTAAGCAAAGATAAATAAAATATATATGTATGTGTGCTTGGTGCATGTGAGTGTTTGTGTGTGTGTGTGTGTGTGTGTGTGTGTGCAAGCCTTATTAGGGTCACGGGTGAGCTCATCAGGGCAAAATATCATAGCTCTTTGCTCTGTTCTTGTTCTTTTTTCTCTCTCTGCTGCATCTAACGTTTTTGATCATGGTATGTTATAGATTAGATAAAAACATTTATAATGATTTTTCCCTCCTGTCTGATGAGCAGATTACAAATAGTGATTTCTGAATTTGATTAATTTAATTCCTCTAAAAACAAACTACTCTGTCCTGTGAAGCCTTGCATAGCTCTGTGTTGTTTTACTAACTACATAATCTACCTGGGCAACATCATTTGCCTCTTTCTAGTGCCCTTCTTCTGGATCAGCTGTTAATGATGGCCTAACTGATGTTCTGAAATGGATAGATGAAAACCAGTAACATTTAAATCTTTCTTTCATTGTTCATTTATCAAGGCAGAGTTCAACAAATTATAATCTTGTGCTTAAAATCTACTTTAAAAGAGGTTTGCATCCTGTAATAATTAATTGCACATTCTGGATTGAAGTGTGATAATGAATTAATGAATTCTCTCCAAGACCATACAATATGACCAGATGATAACTGACTTTTTTTTCTGAGGACATCTCCAGGATAAAATATGTAATTCTTAAAAAATATCACTGGACTACTATTCAGTTCTTATTTCATAATGACTTGACTCCTACAATTCTTCATTGGTCTCCTTAGAGATACAATTACATTTGTCAGAATAGAACTTTCCTGCCAGATCATTAAATGGAACTTCACATTCTCTTATTTTGTCCATTCTATGCTGTCTTCTGTACCTGCCATTTGTGTTTTGCATTACATTCACAATTTTATTTCTAACTTATAAGACATTACAGCACCTGGCTCCCATTTACCTAAAAAGACAATTAAAAGCATACTGCCCTACTAAAATTTTATTTTGCTCTTCTGTTGGATATCCTCAAGTATCTGATATTCTAATGCATTCATTTGGCCTCTGTATTTGTTTAATAGTAGCATCTAACCCTTAGAATTCCCTGCCTAGACATCTTAGAGATTATCCAGTTGAATCTGACTTCAAGTGATAGCTGGGAATAAGCTTGTTTTAGAAAGATTTGAAAGGTCCATGTATTCATCCTCTTTTATATTTATAGCATTAAAAATATTCAGTCATTTTACTTAATACTTTATGTGCATCCTTGTCATAAATGTATCAAAGATCATTAGCAATCCATGGTTAGAACCTATTATGGTCCAAAACTGAGAGAAAAAGAAACTTGTTAAAAGCCAGGCTTGTGTAGAACCTACCTATAACAAGCTTTTATACTAATGTTCTTAATGATGACCCTTATTCTTTTAACTATGTGAAGCTCACAGTGACATTGGCAAACAAACACAAGCCCATGTGTACATGTGTACACGAACTCACTCTTATTGCAATTGCTATAGAACTCCATGGAAAACCAAGCATCGGTTTTAAATCTGTAGCACATTTTAACCGTAACTGTGAACTGATTATCTTCAGAATCAGGGGTAGAGAAAGGTCAATTAAAAGAGGGGGATGAGGCCAAGCAGAAGTTTCGACTGAAGATTGTGTTTCATACAATGGACTGATTACATAATATAAGCAAAGATTAATGGAGATGCAGTGCTAAATGAAAGACCAGCTTTAGTAGAGCTTTTAAATGAGTCTAGAACAGATGCTGCTATTTAAAAAAATAATTAGTAGGGTATATAAAATGCTGCACAGTAACTATAACAATCAATCAAATAAGGTTAGAAAAGATGGTACTTTTCCGTTATACCCCTACCACACATTTTTGGTCCCAGATCACCGTGTCTTGCCTTATTCCTCAGCAAACTGTGCTGATCCATCAGACCCATCGACTGAATTCGCTCAGCCATGCACCAGCAGTGTGGTGCAGCCCCCGATTTCTGGGGAGTAAGCCTCAGCAGTTCAAAACTCCCTATCCGCGGGGCAAAGAAAATAGTAATCTTCCTTCCATGAAATACAAAACTGTTGTGTAAGGCTACACATGTGAAGTAAGACCAATTCTAGAAAAACTGCACTCAGATCATAAAAGCTGTGATACAACCGGATCAAAAAATACACAGTTGGGAGCTAACACCCCCCCCCCCCCACCGTAAACAGACATACAAGATGTTTACCTGGTTTGATCGATTCTTTCACAACATTGCATGACTTTAGAATTTCCTATCTACAAGTTTAGATGAACAAGTTACACACATGAAGCGAGAAAGCGGCCCAGAGTTAGTTTATAGGGGAGGAAAAAAATCACAGCAAGAACTGTCTGAAACTTAAGTTTCACAGCAACTAACCTTGGCATCCCTGGAAATCAGTTGTCTGCACCCTCCTGCAGTATCAACTGTCCTGAGAGTGTAACTGAGGGGCACTGCACCAAACAGCAGGTGAACAATCCTCACTCATCCCCACATGCTGCCACCTCTTTTCTTCCTTGCATTTAAACAGACCTCCTTCTCTACCACAGGGAGTAGGGGTTTATCAGAAAAGTACCCGCGGGTGATTCCTTGTTCTCGATGTAGGTCAGTGTCATCCCTGACATCCCCTTCCAAAAACTGTGATCCAAACAACACCACATGAGAAAGTAGGGTCAGACTGTAAGGTCTGTGAAAACAAACAGAGTGGTCCTTAGGCGAGACATGCCGATCTGAGACAAAAAACGTGTGGTAGGGGTTTAACGGAAAAGTACCGAAAATATTGGTGAGAGAGACTAGAAAGGAAACTTACCAAAGTACAATGGAAAGACACCTGTAGGGAAAATTTGTGGAAATTATCTGTTCAGCTATGGCACATAATTGTGTGGCAGTGCACGGTGCTGCACAACGCATACACAAACATAAACCTGCTGAAATGTGGAGCTTAAATGCCAGAAGCTAAAAACTTAAAAAGAAAAAAAGATAAACAGAGAGAGTGCTTACTCCAAGCCCTAGAGCAATCACCCCTCACCAGACAGGTACCAATCAGCAAACTACTCTCACAAGGATGCAGAAAGGCCCCTTCTAATCAATATTGGCCTGGAAAATGTGCTCAGAATACAACAGCCACTACAGACAGAACCAGATGCAGCAAACCTGTATCTGGACTGTGGTACAGCTGCTAGCTACACTAATGTAGGTGAGAAACACTAAAAATGTGAAGCAGAGCACCTTTATTACACTGTTCAAAAGAAACCTGGAAGAGTGGATGGAGTACTGTAAATTCATATCAGGGATAGTGCTCACAACCCTCCAGGACATGGACAGTTATTATTAAATACAATCTGGGGTGTTGACTACAATAATCTATGGTATTACATTGAGATGAAATGGCTAGACTTGAAATGACCTCTGAGTCAATGGCCTAATAACCTCCTATGATCATATGTATGGATCTCAAATATGCAACAAAGTCCAGAAGATTTAGGATTTTTGATTGTTGGAAGTTTTTCCATTTTATACCCTACACAGACTAGCAGACTTCAGTTAATTCTTCCCAGGTTGATAGCAAATGCTAGAGGTTTAATGGGAAAGAGAGAAATAACCAGGAGCATATGTTCTGGGAATGTAACAAGATGGCATATTTGAAAAAAATCCCTACAGAGTGTTTTTGTCAGAAATGTTGAGAGAGCAAATCATAATTAAGGAAATTACTCTTTTGAGCAGGCACATTGACTCTCTGAATTGCCTGTATATAGCAAGGCATAATGTTATATAAATGCTAATGGTACCTGAGCATTCTGTATATTGTTTAGCACTGCTGTAAATAGTTCTTATGAAGCTTTGTATGTAATACTGCTAAATGTTATAGTATTCTGGAAGCTGGATATGCACTACTGTTACTATTTCCTGTGAAGCTTTTCTCCCTGGGCCTCAGTTAAAATGGGGCTTGTTTGGCAGTCAAACTTTCCTAGTAAACAAATAGAAACAAATAAAGAAATAAAGAAACAAAGATTAATGCTACTGAATGCTAAAAAGTAATTACTATAATATGTAAATCAATATTTAAACCAATTGGAACTCAAGTATTGAATATTGCAATGGAGATAAAAGAAATAAAGGTGGGATTCTTAGAAAACGGAAAAAGCAAATTACCAACAAATAATTGGAATCTGCAGGAACTGTACCTGCAGAGTACTATTCAGGTAGACAAGTGAGGTTTAAGAGAAGGAACAAATTAAACAATTTATGTGTGGTCGGCATGAATAATTGTTAATAGAAACAAGTATTCTGCATGTCAGTGTTCATGTATCTGCATTAATGTTTTAGTTGTGATTTAATAAAGATGGTTATAAAAAATAGTCAAAATAATCAGAGGCAAACATTTCAAGTCAGTGACACTTTTGTAAATATTATTAATTTCAAAGTTTGATAGAATAAAAAAACATTAATTAAACTTTAATTAACAGGGAAATGAACTACAGGACCACCATTCAAACAAAATACAACGGAAAGTAACGTAGCCTACCACAATTCCTCCACTTAAATATACCAACTCAGAAATCACACTACACGGGGAGAGGGCAAAGTTCACCATGGTGTTAAAGTGGTTTGTTTCCCTAGGAAAGGAATTCGGCAGTTCGTTGTTTCATTTAAATGACGTTTCAGTGGATAACGAGTGGGTAAATCAGATTCGGTGGATCATACTTTTGTTCATTGAATGTAGATCCATATATATATATATATATATATATATATATATATATATATATATATATATATATATATGTATATTACATTTGAATGTAATAGTAGAAGTATTTACTATCTTAGAACTTTTATTAACATATCTGTAGGGACACTGGAATATGTGTTGAAATCCACTGACATACATTGTCAAAACTGACACATATTTGCAAACTTTGCAGCATCTTATTTTTCTGGGGCTATTTGTGATTGTACTCATATGTATATTTTAGTTTTCCTTCTTTGCTGTATGCATTATTCTATTTAATTTTCTGTCCTTTTCATTGTCTTGCTGATTAAATAGTTTATCTACTTGTTTTGGCTGGCTCTTGGCCTCGGCTCTTCATGAAAAGGATCTTTTGACCAGTGAACCAACCCAGTTAACAAATGCCTGAGAAACAAAATGTGAAGCCCGTATGTCCTTCCTGTCTTTGTATTTGGTTTAACTTGGTGCTCTGGTTTTCTCCCACATCCCCGACACATGACATTAGATGAACGGGTATAATTATGAGTGCCATCTGTGAGTGAATGTCTGTGTATCCTGTATTGTAGAGCAGCATTTAACAAGAATTAGTTCTATACTTTATACCTCTTTGTTATTGGATATTCTACTGTTCCTGTGTAACCATTAATAGGGTAAATTAGGTGTCAGATAATGAAAGAACAATGTATGAATGAATAACTGTAGGTGAGGGTATAAAGATTTTTCTGTCAGCATGATATCTGAAAATTAGGTATGCCTTGGTGAATTTCTACTATTTGTTTTAAATTGTTTTGATTGAAGTCATTGATTAATATTGCAGAAATGTATTATTCTTTGAGGAGGTTACTGAAGAACTGTTTGTCTAGTAAGAGTTTTCTGTAGGATCTACACCTTCACTGTCTTATACGTTCTGAAGTTGTACCAGGAAATTTTCATGTTCTGCAGTGGACATAGCTGAAAGACAAAGGTTTCCTGTAATAGTATACCTAGTACCATTAAGACTTAACTGTTGTATTAGTAATTCCCACTTCTACATGATTTACATGTCTTCATATTTCAATGTTATTTTAAAGCTGTCTTACTGCCTATCTGCCCATCTATCTATCTGTCAATCTATCTATCTATCTATCTATCTATCTATCTATCTATCTATCTGTCTATCTATCATCTATCTTTAATTTACTTATTTATATATTTGACCTGCATTTACCCCATAGTCCAAATGAGCCTATGATGCATTTTCCATGATGTAGCATTAAACTCATCAAATAGAATCAGTAGAACTACACAAGTACCAGCAAAACAGGTTACACTATCATTAGAGTATAAAATAGACAATTGCACAGATGGAACCTGATCTATCCCACTGGCATACTAAATGAAAGGGAATGTGCGTATGATTTTGTTATATGCATGTGGAAGCTTTAAACCTTGACCCAAAAGTGATGCATGTCTTAACATCAGCTTAACGGGGAAAAAAGATTATAAACCATAAATTTTGTTGGTGAGAAAGTGTGAATTTAACATTGTAATGCACAGTTTGTCAAGCTTCTTTTTTTCCATTCCAAAATTTGAATACATCTAAAGCAGACACTACAGAGAAGGAACATTTTCTGCGCAGTAATTACATGTATTCCCAAGGAGAGGTGAAGTCTGATAGCAGTTTTAAATTCCGAGAATTATTAGTCCGAGTCTAAGTATAATGGGGCTAAATGCGCAAAATGGCAATTTGCGTATTCTAATCGATCACTGTCTCTCAAAGCATTCCCCTTTCCCTGGGGTACTATGATCTTAGAGGTAGCATATATATCTATTTTTATATATATATATATATATATATATATATATATATATATACATATATATATATATATATATATATATAGAGAGAGAGCTAGATAGATATGTGCATTAGGGGTGCCGAGCTTTTGCCCACAACAGATGATAACGTTAAAGGAAAATAGTAATAGTTGGGGTTCACTATTCTTTAGTTCACTGTCTTTTGTTTCATAATTATGGTTCTGAAAATTGCAATCCACAAAATTACACTAGGGAGTCATAAAGCCCATTAAATAAAAGGCCCTTACGTTGGCTGTATATTTCATTCAGAATTGGCAGGCAGTAGGTTTTCTGTCTATGGCATGCAATCTTAGCTACACATTGTTTACATGAGTTTTGTTTCAGTATGGTGATATCATACTTGGTAAATGAATGATTTTCTTTATCTGTTATGGCTTTTTCCATGCTTATCAGGATATAGAAGAATCTAACAATGTCAGTGCGTGTCCATGTAGAAAGGCTCTTTTAGATTGTTCACATCAGTATGATCAGTAGTCATGTCATGATTACCCTTGTTCCACTTTATACTTGATGAGTTGTATCTAACTTTGGCAACCAATACTTGGGACACTGCAAATGCTCCATGCAAAGCTCAGTGATGTATAGTTGTGTTTTCTGTACTGTAAAGTTATTGATAAGTAGGATGTTATGGTGGGGATGCCAACCACCCTGAAACCACCATCCCTTCTCCTATTTCACCACCTAACTCTTAATGTATCTCTAACACTATTCCCCTGCCTCTTCTACCTCTTCCCTTCCTCTATCTCCAACCACTCAATTCTTACAGTCTCAAAACAACCTACCTGTCTAGTCTGTCTCCTATACTCTACCTCCCCTACATCTCCTACTAGCCATTCCTACTTTCCTTTCTTGTTTTCAAACTCCTATACAACTAGATCCTACCCACTTTAAATAAGCATCTGCCTAACTATTAACTCATTTTGCTCTAAGCAGCTTAATATTGTAACTAGTCACATTTTCTTCTGCTAATTGTTTAAAGCCTTGTTTGTAACAACTCACATACCTGTCTGCCAATTGTTAATACTCTGTGTAATTGAATTGCCTGAGGAGCTTTTTTCTCTCCAGGTCTCTGCTTGTAAGATCCTATAGCTGATTGTTACTGCTATGTTATTAACATTTAATAAATTGTTTTCTACTCCAGAGGAACTTTTCTCCCCGGGTCTCTGCTGCAAATGAGCCAAAAGCTCAGCCAGACTAACCTGGTTAACAAATGTAAGATAAATAAATAAATAAATAAATATTGTGAAATCACAGCGCTTACTTTTTTGACATTTAAGTCTGGCTTAATTATTTTTTTAATATCAAGTCTTAGTTTATTATATACCCTATCTGTTACTATGTTTTATCACTCTGATTTATAGAAGTCAAGAGGGAGTTATGTATTTTTCTATAAGTATGATGAGATACCGGTTTTGCTGAGGTATGACTGTTACTGATATTTTGTTTTTACATTTATTGATTGGGTATGCTCACTAGGCATAACTGTCCATTTTCTGTGGTGACTGTTTGGTCAAGTGACTTATTCAGAGTCACATAGTAGAGAAATGGAAGGTGAAGGAATTAAACTATGTACCATTGACTGCAAGAAGCAATTTGCAAAGAACTTGGAGACTTAATCATTTGAGCTAACTGCCTCAATATTCTGTTCATACTTTTCTTAAAGATATTTAGAGTCATACTGATAACTGCAACATTTTATGACTGCAAGACACAGTTCTTATACATCTTGAGATAACAACCATTCATTAAACTCTTGAAAATTAACAGAAAAATTAACGAGTGTAGTGCCACCATACTTTATTTAAAGTTAATCCCCGGGATTCATGAAGCTCGGCGCAAGGTCGGCATTAGGCTTGCGCCAACCATGTGGCGTGAAGATGGCGCATTAACGCCAAATGCATATTAATGAAGGCACCCTGCCACCACAGACACGTGCATAGGAAATGAGCGCGAGTACATAGGGCATGTCGAAGTGCCGCACGGAGGCGTGGAAATGTCAGCTGTTGACATGCAACCTAAAATGCTTGCATATAACAATTTGCATGCAATAGTAATCACATCTGTCAGTGTCTGTGGATACTGAAACGTATGCAAAGCATGCAAGACAATTCCTGCGAACACAAAATTAAGAAGCAAACACAAATGCATGGCAGGGAATAACAGGTCCCCATCCCTCGAACAAATAACATTGAAAACCATGTGCCCGTAGTCCAACGCAGTGTAGATAGTTATACCAAGTGGAAGTGAAATGCATCATGTTAGCGCGCCGTCAATAGCTACATCCAGCCCAATGGTCAGGGTCACCAGCTGTCCCACATTGTGAGGGAGAGTACATAGCTGGGCAGATGTGTCCATAACAAAACCACGATAAATGTAAATATCTAGTGACCTTATGACAGAATTATATCCCACGACGCATGTAATAGTCACATACAATAGGTATGTCCGAATGTAACATACCATATGTGACAAGAAATAGAATAAGCAAGAACACAAAACAGAAGGAGCATATAAACTGCTACAACAATAAGGCAACATGTAGGCTTAAAGGAAAAGTATTATCCATAGCATTGACTGTGGGTATGTGTTGTCCAGTACAATCAGATGTGTGTCCGGAATATATCCCATCCTGGACATAGAAAAAGGTGGCAACCTACCAATGATCAGAGCAGTCAGCCAAAACCCGCACATATGCGGTCCAAGCCGTACTTGTCAGGATGTGTCACAGTTGAACGGGTATTACCCAGGTGTACCAACCATGTCATGAAAGTTAAGTATGGGTGTGTACCTATGTGTGTGATGTATAGCATGTGGAAGGTGAAACATGCCAGGGTAGTCCACACAACCATACAGGTACCTGACATATGTAGTGTATGCTATGTGTTACCTTGACCGTGTCATGTGCCATCAACCAAAGCAGTGATGGATGGAGTGTCAGGAATATGTGTGCGGGGGGGGGGGGGGGTAATGGTATAATCCTCAAAGGCGAGACTGTGTTGTATGCAGAATAGGTGAACTGGAGGTGTATGAGGGAGCAGCGGGTGAATTAGAAAGAAACACTAAGAACATGTATACACATCTGCAATACAACCTGACAGGCCATACCGTAGAACACAATCCCACAAACATATGAATATTAAAATGTGCGATACAAATGTACAGAAATGTCACCGGCACATACCCACAGAATGGTCCTGATGGAACCGGCCCATTCAAATGCAACACACCTGGATGCATAATGGAATACCCATCATCCCCTCCACAGCACACAACCCAGCCCCATACCTGAACATCCACCAAATCCAGTCATACTTGGCCTACTAGCTTAGCGCAGCCACATCTACACATAGAGACCACTACTCATATGTACTAGGCAGTGTCACCCTAGGCAGTTTCAGGATTACAAACTATGTATCCCTTGCATGTAAAACCCCCAACATATTTTTGTAAAGCCAAAAGAATGGTCGGTATTGGTCTTGTTAAATTTTTGGATATCCCTCATGGGATAAGTAACTTGTGTAAACATCAGAATGGGTATCAAGACATGATGTCCAGTCCTGTAGACATCTGGACACAAGTTTGAATGTGCAGTAGTGGTGCACGAGACTGTCCAGCCCTAGACAGTCATGCAGAACCTACTACCCAGGATCAAACACCTGCCCGTGACGCACGTGTCCCCACATGAATAATCGAGAGAATATATTGTACACATTCACATAGTGGCACTTAGAAATAGGGTGATGCAGGCACTGACATAAACAGGGTACCCCCTGATCCTCTGTGTGAGGGACAGTCACTGTGTGGGTAGGTGTGTCCTGACCAACAATGATACAATGCCAAATGTCCTGTGATTGTAGGAAATAACTATGTACCATACTGCATGCAACAGTTGCCTAAAGCAATCATGTCAGAATAGAAAATACGTAATTCATACAAGAAACAGACTAACAACTTAACTGCTAAAGGTATAGGCTCTCAGCTAGGAAAATAATGAATGTTCTAAACCTGCACTGACCGTGGGTATGTGTTGGCTTAAACAATCTGGTGTTCCCAGAATATATGCCAACCTGTACATATGACAATGTGTCAACCCTACCAATGGTCAGAGCATTCGCACAATAACTGGCCAGCCTGTTAATCACTCACAAAACCAGTGACCTTTGGAGGAAAGGTGTTGAATGAGAATGACTAATTACAACAATTAAGAGTAATAGACGCATTTAACTGCAGAAAATAAGTAGTAATACGAATCTGTCGACACATTCCAAGTTAATAGTACTAATACCGTGAATGTCCCTGATTTGTCATAGCCTTGTCCCTGTAGAAACTAGTCCCCGAGTATCACAGAGGTCCGTACACATATGCACACCAACCAACTGTCACATTTGTTGACAGGACTATTGCATACCTGTAGTGAATTTATAACTGATGTCCAGAATAATATTCATCATATATATATAAATGAATGAAATAGTCAAATGTGAAGGGAAATACTTGGAAACCCCCCATCCCACCCCACCCCACCCCACCCCTGTATTATGTAGTGGAACCACTCCCTGCCCTATATTATGTAATGCCAACCTAATAATGTGGTCAGAGGTGCCCAAACACCTGCGTCTGTAAACACAGGTAGAATGTTAAAATCTGGACTAACTCTGTCCATGTGCTAAGTCTGATATTTGAACAGGTACAGGGCAATTCTAGTCACCAGTCGGACAAGCCTAAACCCAGACCAGCACATGAACACCCTGAGAATCAAGCAGACATATGTGCGAGGACTATAAGAGTAGGAGTTCTGAATATCCTTGGAGTGAGTAGACATGCAGCACGGGTCCAGAGCAGTTTGAAATAGGGAATGTCGGAAGTGTAGTACTGCATTTTTCCCAGCAGGGGAATGGATGCCTGCTGTGTAATTGAAGTGGTGAGGCGTATGTCAGAGTAGCTATGAACCATGGGTATACATATAAATGAGGCAGAACAACAATAGTGTAGTGGTTATCGCATCTGCCTAAAGGCATTCCCGGTTCAAGTACGAATATAGCACATATTAATTTATTGTGTAATGAATGCCTCTGTGCTGTAAAGCCATCATTTAAACATGTAAAGGTGAATGCGTGTCTCGCATGGGGCCGTTAACCGGACTCCATCAATCAAAGTGGTACTTTGATAAGGAATACGGCACATGTAATCACAAAGAAGTGGCAGTAAACATATGTAACTCATAATAAGTAGATGCAAGTGTGCCTGCGCAGGTGTAAGCAGCTTGTAGCATAGCAAATGTATGTTATCTTGTACAGCTGTAACTTTTATATATATATATATAGATATATATATATAGATAAATAGATAAATGTGTGTATAGATAAATATCCACAGGCATAAAAGAAATATGCAATTTTATATATATATATATATATATATATATATATATATATATATATATATACATATATATATAAATATATATATATATATATATATATATATATATATATATAGAATGAACGCCGAAAGATGAAAGCAAGCATAAGGGTTGTGAAGGGAATCTACAGCAAGTAAGGTATTATAAAGTGCTCGCAGCGTATGTCAGATAAAGCTGCACAAGAGTGAGTAGAGCACCACTATTCACACCAGAGGCAGGGTTATACCAGTGGCCATAACATCGTTGAAGTGCTATGTCAACATTATACACAGATGGAATGTAGTACATGTTGCAACCACCTACACTTGTAACCTGCAAATCGTTCGTAATCCATAACACCAGGAAAGGCATGTATGTGCAAATATGAATGGATGGGGACCCTGTGAATACACGAGGCAGTACAAAATGTGTGTAGGACCCCAACGCTCTGGAGAGGGCAATGTGTAAAAGGTATGTCATGGCTGCAATATCAGGTGGATAATGGCTGTTATGCGTGGAATCTCAACACGGGTGTGCTTGAGAAACTATGGATATGTGGTTATGGACACAGGAGTGCTAGGGTATGTTGCGCCGGTTGCAATAAAGCGGCCTTTGGAGGTCAGTTAGTACGTAGGTGCATTCCCAGATAGATGGTCTTCTGCGTGGTGACATGCGTGAATGGGTGTATTGTCATCGGACATTGTGTGTCAGGGATGGCAGCCCGGCACGTAAAAACCTATCTGCCAACCATGAATCAGAATGTAACAAAGTCCAACTAAACACTTCCAGAACTACTGATATTAGGTGGACAGGTGGCAGAATACAGGTAATGACAGATGACAACATGTATGAGTCATAAACAGCATGTACCTCAATAAACGTGAATGAATACATATGCTCTGTGACTGTCAATGTGTCTGGTTAATATAACCAATCATCTAAATGTGTCCCACAGGGTGTTATGCAGTGTTCCTGATACAGTGTTCATTCTCCCCCATTGGTATGTGAGGTCTGCTAGTGACGGTAAGTGCATAATTTGCTGACCACCTTAGGTAGATGATAGCATCATAGATGAGGTTTAGCACCCATACGCCTTTGAGGGACACACCCGTCTGGACAGTTGTGTCCTGCAAAATGAATGTTATGGCACATGGCCTGTGAGTTCGGGAAAGCAGGCCATATATTGTATGTAGTGGTGTCAGAAATTAATTTGCTGTATCAGAAACAGTTACATATAATAGGAAACAGTATTAGCAATTATAATGCTACAAGAATAACCTTAACGTATGCAAACCGTTGAAGTAGTCAGTTTACTACTGGCTGTAGGTATGTGTTGTCTTGACACGTGATAGCTCTACATATAGGATCTATAGGGCCGCCACCATTCTGAATGGCCAAAGTGAGACCTGCTCTGTAGAAATGTCAGACATACCAGGGCAGAACATACCTACAGCCATGCATAGTACAGAAATATACATATCAGCACAAATCAAAGCGTAGTCTAGCAGCAGTAAAGTTGCTTATGCTATTACATATAACATATCGACATGTCAGGTATACAAGACCTGTAACAAGCAACCACTACAGACATGTAGAATATGAGAATGTCCTCTAATCAGGACAGTTGCAATGGTCAGAGTATTGTCACATGACATATGCCTAATGAGGGACTGTCCCATGCAAAGTGGGAAAGGTGTTACTCCTACAGTCTCCCGTCGTGCAATCTGAAAGGTGGAAAACATACAGTAGATATTCGGTAGCATGACTCAATGGACAGCTGCGTTAACAAAATATCATTCACATGTCAGCATTGCAGAGTATCGGTTCCCATGTATCAGGCAGATGGGAGCAGATCGTATGAGGAACACGCATATAATATGAGTACGTCACTGGACAAGCCGCCGAGTCTGTACAGTCGAACACCTGCCGTCGCCAAATGGTTAGACATACCCAATACTGTAGTCATGAAGTCCGATGTAATACGCATCAGAAGGGATCGCACACACCCAGCGTGAGTGACAAATGTAAGCACAAATGTCGGTGACCGAGCGGCTGTAACCGTGTTTGTCTACCAGTATGCCAGTAGTGCACTGTCAAAGAAATGTGGAGTCTAAACGGGTATAAGGTGCTGTAACCAGAGCTCAGCAGTGATTAACACTGTGCAAACCCACGCACAACTGCTCCCACCTGCTGGAATGTGCCTTACCCAGTCCGTATCCAAAAGCGTCGGTCTGTCCGCAAACAAAGAACCGTCCTATTCACGTGTTAGTAGCAGTACCCTGCGCACATAGCTCATGTGAATTAACAATAGACCATGGCATATGTACAGACAGTAGACCACACACACACACACACCATACAGCACAGTCATCCAACAGTATAGCAATGTACTGGCAGATATGTCCGGACCACTGGTGTATGAATGCCTGCCCATCCTGCGTTTCAGTGTGTGAGCATGCCCAGTATGACTATTACGCATGTTGTCGACCGACATTACCGTCATACCGTCATGTGTGTGAGCATGCCAAGTATGATCAACTGTATTGCATGTGTCACATGTCAAGATAGTACTGTGTTGCTGACCCCTCCGTTCTACACAGACAGGTGTCATGCTGTGTCTGCAGGGTAGCTAATGGTCATGTGGCATTGACAGTTGCTACATGTCTGCATAGCGTGGGGGGACATCCAACCGCATCCACAGACCTACACAGCACCATGGGTGGCGCACATGACTCTCACATGTGTAGGTTGGACGGGGGGCACAGCTGACAGTTGTACACATCTGCCACTACTGTACTGGTATGCCAGGTACTCCATGTCAGTGTGTGGACCTACCTAAATTGCTGGTTGGAGGGATACCAGTGTACATCAGATCCCAGCTGTAAATACCAGCATAGTTGTGTTGGACATCCTAGCTTTCACAACGTACATCAAACTGCCTGGCCTTCTGTAGTCTGTGTGTGTCTTTGGGGGTTGGGGTCATTCATTGGGCATATCCATTTTCCACTGTATATCATGTCTCTGCATTGGTCCACACCTGTCCAGCTGCATGTAATGAGTGTGGGCTGTACGGACACACATGATGTTCAGCCCATAATCTGCAGTGGGTTAGGACACCCTGTGTACTAATGGCTAACATTGTGACCCCCATATGTGCTACAGATGTCATGGTGCCACTATGGACGTGTACTGTCTGCTGCCCTAACACTCGGCCACCAAAGTCACTTGTATGCTCACAGACATACCATAGCAATGGGTAAATACACATTCTAATACAACTGCCAATTGTTAGGTCGATAGACATACCCTGGGGGTGTTCTGGACCTGAGGACTGTGCTGGAGGGCTGCCTATTTTGGATGCACACAGTGCACCTCCTATACATGGCCGAGCACAGGTAGTGTCATGTTTGGCATCCATTGTACTGTGTGCGGGCCAGAGAGGGGAAATCCGTGGGTACCTACTGTGTCAGTGCATATGCCTTGTGTTGTCTCTTTGCCAAGGGCAGGTCAGACTGTGCACGGCCTTTCGCCAACTGGGCCCTGCTCAGGTAATTCCTTCGCCAAGTCACACTGTGCCTGTACAGGCCTTGGCAGTGGTGCACGCTGTTCCTGCTGCAACTATTACTGCAGGATCAGATTGTGTAGCATAGCAAATACCATAACAAATTGTGTGAATGTAGCTAGTGAATACTGCAGGGCTCCACCGGATGTGTCCGGATACCAGAACCGTGACCTGAGCATCCCAAACACATGCTCAATTATATGTCTTGCCTGTGCATCTGCTTCATTATGGTGTGAGTGTTCAGGTGTGTGTGCATTGCTGATGGGTGTCATCAGCCACGACACCAGTGGTTACCCAGCATCCCCCACTAGGAGACTGTAGGGGATGTCCATATTGGCAAAGGTGTGGTACAGCTGTGTCAGAAGCCATATATCGGAATCATCATAGCTTCCAGGGCAGACAGCACACACATTCAGTCTAATGCCTTGGCCATCGCATATGGCCTAGCTGTTGGAGGGTATGCCCCTGCAGTGAATGTAGGCCCTACCCAGCTCACCTGGTGGTGCTTTGATGTGTACTTGTGTGCAGGCTATAGCACCCAATACCCCAGGGTAGTCAGCCATGTGGTTGAAGAGATGCATATTGCTGGTCTACTAATCACGTGTGTTGAGGACATGTACATGCTCACTAGCATGTGTTGACATGGCGTCTGTGAACTGGTGCAATACTCTGGATGCAGATGCCTGTGAGATCCCCATGATATCCCCAGTTGTGCTGTGTGAGGTAGCTGTGGCTAGTATACCTAGGCCAACACATACCGTGGTATCCACTGTGATGGGTTTCCCTCGGCCTGTTTGATGTGTCAGGTGTGGCAGGGACAGGTCAACAAGCCGCTGTAGGAGGTCTCCGTCCACCCCATATTGCTCCACCATCCCCAGCTCGTGTAGCCCCTGGTAAGTCACCCTGGGTCTATAAAGTCTTATGTCACCCCAGTAAGGGTTGTTCGGCAGCATACACATCCTCACTGCCCTCAGCCTCCTGCACATGTTGGCCTATGCTGCCTGCTGCAGCCCTTCTCATTTGGTTGGACTATGTTGTGAAATGTCCCCGCAGGTATACACTGGTGGTGTAGAGTGCGGAAGACACCTGTGTGTATGCTGCTTGCTCACATTACCATACTGTTCAGGTGTGGGCTGGCCATGTAATCTGCTGATTGTGCTGATCACCACCTATTTGTGCAGCCGGTACACCCTCACTACTCCACTACTGCTTTTGTCCCTCCCAATGTCACCAGGCAGATATAGACACACCCCTAGCTTAGGCGTGCTAAGGCAGGAGCACTCCTGAGGCACAGTTCTGCAATGTACGTACAGTATGCCTGACCCCCCTCCCATGCTGACAACTATATTTGAGCCCTGCACCCGGCTAACTACACACATACACTCCAGGGATCTGCATCACACCCTGGGGATAAATAGGATACACTATTGTCAACCTCATCTGCATAGTATAGTCTTCTAATGAATAGTTATATGACCCATACCGAACCTCCAAATTAATAACCACTGCTTAGTGTCGCTCAGATCCGTACACAACTGGTAACAGGTGCTTTACTATCACCATATTTGATGTCCCATGGTCTTCCCAGCAACAAAATAACCGGTGTCTACACGACAACAACCCGGGACCCTGCACACAACAGACGATGTGCATTACCACTAAGCCATGGCAGATATACATGCATCCGAGGTTATCACGTACAGATCATCCTGCACAAACATTCAATAGTGCTGATGTCCCCAGACATATATGTATATCTATGTCTATCTCTCTGTCATATATATATATATATATATATATATATATATATATATATATATATATATATATATATATATATTTATACATACATACACACATATACATGTGCACACATATGTAGATATTGCATTTATATCACAACAGTGGACCACATGACAGCAAAGTATTAGACAGGAATGAAAAGGAAACTACATGTGCCACCTGCATCCTATCAAGGCATGTGTGTTTTGTTGCGTCACACGGGTCAGACTGTATTAAGGGTAAGAGTAAGGCTGCTGACATTTACTCACCAGACCCATTGCAAATGTATGTGTTGACAACCCAGTGTCTTGGCAGATTTTGCGGGCTGTGGACACTACATAGGACAGCAACAAAACACACTGAACACATCCTGCAGCTAGCCACCCACAGATACCAACACATAGAGTATAACTGCCAAACACACACACCTGCCATGCCTTGGAATTCGAGCACCTACCTGTCTATTCTACCACACTACAGCATTACACAGTAACAGAATGCACTACCAAGATGTCAGCATCACAGCACTCCCAGAGGCATACTTCTAGGTGGGTGACATCATCCGCAAAGGCAAAGACGCCGATAGGGAGTGTACAGAGAGTGAGCTGTCTAAAAACATTATTCTACCCCCAGAGAGCTGGTAACACACACACACATAGCAGGGCTGGGATTCAAACATAGAACTGACTGCTTTATCACACTACAGCATTATGCATTTACAGAACGCGCTACCGAGATTACTGGATCACAACACTCCCAGAGGCAGACATCTAGGTGGGTGACATCATCAGTAAAGGCAAAGACGCCAATAGGTAGTGTACGGAGAGTGAGCTGTCTAAAATCATTATTCTGTCTCCAGATAGCTGGAAACACACAGACGGGCTGGGATTCAAACATAGAGCTGACTACTTTATCATACTACAGCATTACGCATTTACAGAACACGCTACCAAGTTTACTGGTTCGCAACACTCACAGAGGCAGACTTCTAGGTGGGTGACATCATCAGTAAAGGCAAATACACATATAGGGAGTGTATGGAGAGCTGTCTAAAAACATTATTCGGTCCCTAGACAGCTGGTAATACACACACAGCAGAGCTGGGATTTGAACATAGAACTGACTACCTTATCACACTATAGCATTACGCATTTACAGAATGTGCTACTGAGTTTATTGGATCACAATACTCCCAGAGGCAGACATCTAGGTGGGTGACATCATCAGTAAAGGCAAAGATGCCGATAGGGAGTGTACGGAGAGTGAGCTGTCTAAAATCAGTATTCTGTCCCCAGGCAGCTCAAAACACACACACACACATGGCAGAGTTGGGATTCAAACATAGAACTGACTACCTTATCACACTACAGCAATACGCATTTACAGAACACGCTACCGAGATTACTGGAGTTCGAACATAGAACTGACTACTTGACTACCTTATCACACTACAGCATTACGCATTTACGGAACACGCTACCGAGATTACTGGATCGCAGCACTCCCAGAAACAGACTTCTAGGTGGGTGACATCATCAGTAAAGGGAAAGATGCCGATAAGGAGTGTATGGAGAGTGAGCTGTCTAAAAACATTATTCTATCCCCAGGGAGCTGAAACCACACCCACAGTAGGACTGGGATTTGAACATACAATTGACTACCTTATTATACTACAGCATTATGCATTTACAGAATGCGCTACCGAGATTACTGGATTACAATGCTCCCAGAGGTAGACTTCTAGGTGGGTGACATCATCAGTAAAGGCAAAGACACCGATAGGGAGTGTATGGAGAGTGATCTGTCTAAAAACATTATTCTGCCCCCAGGCAGCTGGAAACACACACATGAATGACAGGGCTGGGATTCGAACATAGAGCTGACTACTTTATCACACTACAGCATTATGCATTTACAGAATGCACTACCAAGATTACTGGATCACAGCACTCTCAGAGGCATACTTCCAGGTGGGTGACATCAGCAGAGGCAAAGACACCGATAGGGATTGTATGGAGTGTGATCAGTCTAAAAGCATAATAGTGTCCCAAGGCAGATGGAGATGAACACACGGCAGTGGTGTGAGCAGGACAACTGGCTATCTACGGAGCAGTAGTACAACACTACATAGATACGAGATGCGCCACAGACAGTACACCTTTCAAGACCATCACTATGACCTTCTAGGAATGCAGACATCGACATGGATGCTGGCAGTTATGGTGTACATACCTGTGAACCACTGTGTTAAATTTAGGAATCCATCCTGATGTGGGGTATGGCCATCTGATGCTTGGATGACCACTATCACTATACAGGATAACAATGGCCATGGCCATACACAGGGGCACACAACTGACACAAGGTGTCACTGGACATGCTCACACACTTAGTGCATTCCAGACAGACATGTGTTACTATGTGTCCATCTACAAAACGGTGTACTGGGCATGCTCACACACTTAGTAGCGAAGGGCTGTCTTGTATGCACACAGATTCTAAACAGGGAAGGGCACAGTATGTTGATAGTCATCATTGTTAGCATGAATGCTGTATGACATATGTCTGACACCGGTTGTGTACACAACGTCTGCTGCTGTCCATCACCTTAGCTGTACCAATCCAAACCTGGCACAGTAATACCACCCGTGGTGTTGTCCTGGCAGGAATGGTCACTTCGCACATGTAGTACCATACATAGATGAAGAACCTGAGACCAGGTAAACACCCTGACACCTACAGGACAACTGCATTGTATGTGTATGCCAAATAGTGCTAGATGTGTAGCATTCATAAACATAGCTGCCAATCTAGATCCAACAATGGGGAATACTGACATCTGTGCAGTGAGGAACACCTGGCATAAGGCGCAGTCATGCACAATAGCACTACCACTGTATACCTCAGATACTGACATGTGTGCCATAAGACCATTACAGACCACTCTAGGTGCTAGTGTCCCCACATATATGAAGGCCACTCACATGTACTGACCAGTACACTCTCAAAAGCCATCACAGATGTATCGGGTGCAGATCACAGTGGTAAATGCCGCACTGTAGTTTGTAGCCCTCACACATCACCATGTCCTCAGACCAGCGACACACATCTATACATTAGTACAACACCATGTTACTCATGACCAGTGTACTGTACAGCAACTGTGCAGACTACCCATGTACTGACAGGGTTCCATCATGTGTTATGCAATGCAGTGATACCACTAATCCTAACCAGGTCAGCTGTACACATAACGGGGGCCCTGGGTGTTATACAGCTGTAACAGATAACTGTTGCTGTACACCAGGTAACACACCCATGTTTGGATGTGACATACATGTAACCACAGTGGATATGTACATGCCCCACACACACACAACACATATGTACATAGCATAGCTAATGCTGTTCTTCATGCAGACACGTGGCTACAGTGATTACACGCATGCACATGGAAGGTAGGTCCATGGCTGTTCAATGCTAACAGTACATAAGGTAGCAATGTTAACTGAGTTAACATTCCCTCTGTACTGGTTACCCGTGACAACTATCATATCATACAACAGTCCATGTGTCATGTATGTCACATGTTCACCAATTGCAATGCATACAAACACGGCTACATGACAGGAATGTAGGACCTATACACATGTACATGTAGTGGTATGCATTCATCTGTAATGCATGGGCAGTAGCTGATGTTTGCAATTTATATGTGTCTGACTACAATGTGCATTTGCAATGCAGTCCCATCATTGACACCTGTATATGGTGAAATACTGACATAACGGTAAGATGTACATCAGGTATGGATGGGTGTGTGTACATAAAGTGGTGGGCCACCTCTGCAGGTGGATATTTGCTGGAGACAGCTCACAGGTGTGTCACATGCCATCCTACCAAAACATATGCAAACAATAGGCTATGTTTCCGGTAATTGAAGGTGTACATATACAACCTACAAAGCAGTCAGGGTGTCACTGACTGTAAAGCAGTTGACACCTGTAACACTTAAGTCCTCCCATGTTCATATAGCAGTACACTTGCCGAAGGTAGCATCGGTACACATTGTTATGCTGGCAATCCTGCCGCATGCCTGTCAGATGTATCAGAAGATAGCAGGTGTTTGTTTCACAGTACTGCCATGTGTGTTTGCCTGTGTGACCATATATGTCACGGATGTTGGGGAATACATCCCAATTGTTACTCACATCTGTACACTGTTGTAGAGATCTGCACATACTGCAGTGTAGACAGCAAGACATAGGCAGGGGTGGTGTGTGTATCACTCAAGTCAGCTATCTGTATGTGCATGACATGTGGACTCCAGTGTGTGTATGTGTATGTATGTATGTATGGCTGTCTGGTGCAAGGAGTAAGGATGTATGCTACCATTGAGAACTGATAGGGCCCCAACCCCTCAACGTGATGCAACCTACTACCCTGCTTATGCTGTCAGTCTTATGCATTACTGACTACCTGTACATGTCCATTCTCTGTGTCACGTCATGTGAGTGTACCGTACTGTAATGGTGATTAGCACAGAGGCAGGGCTCCTCACCTCAACACTATCCAGTGTGTGTTACAGTGTCGTTGACCGCGTGAGTATGGGCATGTTACTGTGTGTGTCTGTGTATGTGTGTGTTTACATACTGTAATGTGACAGTGTTCTACTGCTACACAGTGAGTCCCCATACTATCAACTGGCCCCCACCCTTGACATCAGCTAGACCGCTGTGTAAACCCCCCGCACCATGTAGCTGTACCTGTGAAGTCACCTGGTATGGATGTCCCGACTCTAGCCACCGTAGCTTAGTGCACAGCTCACATGCTCCTGGATCGTTAGGTGTGTAGAGATCTATTGAATGTCAGCCTTACTAACAGTGAGGTAGAGGCTACATATAGCATGCTGGTATTGCCATCCATGCCTGTAAGTACTCCACATGTACACATCTGTAACTGGAAACACTGGTGCTTAATGGCACATGCATTTAGACCTTAAGGAGGGAAGCAGGGCATCCTAACCAACATGTTGTTACTGTTGTTACCAAGACACATACCGTGAACATAAAACAATGCATTCCAACCGCAAGCACTGTCACACACTGGCACATGCAATGAGACCTTAAGGAGGGAAGCAGGGCATCATTACCAACATGCTGTGACTGTTAGCAAGACACATACTGTGAACATATAACTGTAACAATGCAGTCTAATCCTGTACTACATGGTATGTCTGCTGTGTGCCAACAGTACACAACAACCGTAATATAAAACTATCTCACTAATCTATTCACCCTGTGCATCAGACCATATGAGCATGTCCCTGCACCGATGGTGTGGATGACAGGGATGTGGCACAGGCATCATCATATGCACAGGGTGATAATGTTTGCCAGAAGCCTAGGCTGCACCAGTGGATGACATAATGTGTGTGGGTTATGGCCTGTGATCTATTTGGGCATGTGTGGTTATTATGCATGAGGGTGCAGGTGCCCTACAGATGTTTCTGGTGTGTGCGTGTATGTGTGCACACAGTTCTGCCATGTATCGGGACTACACAGGGGTATTGTTGACAGCTCCAGATTGTACAGACCAGGTTGTACAGCTCACTGTGTCCATCCATGGCCACGTGACCTGTGCCTGCCAGGGGTTGCACGGGCACTACCAGACTGAGGTACAGAATGGGTACTGTCCGATGACACATGTCCACTGGAACCGTGTCCCCACTGAGACTGTCCAGGTCCACTTCCACATGGCCTGCTGTGTCCTGGTGTGGACAGCACAGCACCAGCTGCACTGCTGCTGCTACCAGCACTATGGGAGTGGGTATGCGAGGTGGCTCGCTCGTTTAGACCTGCACCAGGTGGTGTAGCTGGCCTACGTCCACGTGGCCTATGCCTCACTCCTACCAGATGTTCCAGCACAGACAGCTCATGTTCACGGATTGCCATGCCACGGTCAAGGAATCTAACCATGTCACCCAATCGCCTGTCCAAAATGTCAGCAATCTGCTGTTGAGCATTTGCCAATGCCTGGATGTTTTCATTCAAAGAATGGATAGCAGCCCTCTGAAGCCTCTATCCTTCTCTCTTCAGCCATTCAGCATGTGCCTATGCCGCCATTACAGTCTGAAACATGTGTCTGGTGACACCAGCTGCTGTGCTCTGTCATGCAGATGCATGTTAGCCAGGGGTCCTCCTATGAGCAGCACTGGCCATATGCCTGTGTGGCCCATCTGCGGTCAGTTCACTGACACCATGGTGTGACAACACACCTTCCGTGGCCACCACACATTCCTGTTCCGAGCTGACACATTGTAACTGTCCTTCATCTATGGCCACTAGTGATGGGGTATGTGTTGGCATAAGAACTGTGTGCGGGGAAGAAGGGGATATAGGTGGGATGGCAACCACAGGCACAGATTCAGCCCCTGACAACCCTGCCTGTACCTCAAGCATATGTTCATCACTGCTAGAGTCTGTGGGGACACTAACATCAGATGGACCGCAGGAGGGCAATGCACCTACATCACTTGCGAAGGGAAACAAAGACTCTACATTACAATGGATACACACAGACACACACATGCACAGACACACATGCACGCACAGACACACACACACACGCACAGACACACACACGCACACACACACACACACACACACACACACACACACACACACACACACATGCACAGACACACACGCATGTGATATGACAGAAGGCATGCGGCATGCATGTGATACAGCAGACGGCATGCATCTCAGACATAAACAGTGTTAGTTGGATTATATCCCTGGGTTGCACACAACAGCAAGCATGTGTCACAGCAGCAGCCATGCATTTCACACAATCATGGTAGTAAGCATGCATCCCTGTGATGTACCATGTGGACCAGCACAGGTTAACAGTACATATGGCTGATGTGAGGCATATGTCCCTGACATTAACATGTAGTATGACATGTAATCTGCTGCTGTGTGCAGTGACATGCATACATGTTTGACACAATGGTGTCCTAACACATGTACAGCGGTGTAATGGTGTTACATTGCAGTGTTGACTGTATGCCCTACAGATCGAATGCACTTTTAGCAGATGTGTATGACCATTGAGGGTGGTATGAGGCATCTATATTGCTATACAGTGTGAAGTACAGACACTGTGCCATTGCATGGAATCCTGAGGCATCTCCATTGATTTATAGTGTGGAATACACATACAGTGCATAGCCATGACTGCATGCATACACAATACATACATACTGTGGATTGTGATCCACGTCACTGAGGTGTATACACACTAAACCATGCTGTGTCATGTGTGACAGGTCACCGGACAACATACCAATGACAGCCCTGCACAACTGCTAACATGTCTTAGCTGCCTGTCAACCGTGTCCACACATGGCAGACTGCTCAATACACCATGTTCCACATGACATGTATGTACCACACACACAAGGTGCACAGCTGACAGTGATGTGCAACAGCAGCAAGATAACTGTATGGCATCTCTGGCCTGATGTGGTGTCTGTGTATGTATGTGAAAGCTGTACAGGTGACAACCTTCATGCTGTGACACAGTCATGATGTGCAACACATCGTATGTGGTCAGATGACGTGACACCTCCACAAGCTGTGCACAGGCTATTAGGATGTCCAGTGTTCCACATCTGCTATATAATCATTCAACAAAGGCTATAGATGGACTGTGTGTACACAATGTGCAACAGGGTGTACACACATACACATCACATCTACTGTGTGTTACTACATGTCTCTGGCCATCCTCCATGGCCATGTGTGAACATGTGTTGGCCAGAGGTCTGTGATGGCCGTCTATGTCACCTGTCTGTTATCATATATGACATACACCCATAGATGTCAGATACTCCAGTGCCCACAGGATTATACAGACAAAGAGTTGTATGTTTGGTATGTGGGTAATGTTTTATTGGATAGTTTGACAATGTTGCAGCTGGACCACTACATGTCTGGGACATGTCATCTGGCACATCACAATGTCTGCACTCATTGCAGGGGTACATTCCACAATGGTGGATCATGTGGGCTGCTCATATCCCAGCTCACTGTGTAGTACTGTTTGCGTACCCCACATGTGTTGTTATGATGTATAGTACATATTCATACATTGAACAACGCCTCCACCGTTGTATGGACAGCTGTCCACACATCTATCAATGAGAGTTTCTGTGAGGTCATGTTGTTGTTTCATTTTGTTTTTAGATATTGCACATGGGTAGCCAGTGTGATTGATGAATGCTGCAACCTGTATATCGTGACTGGACCATAGATTATGTGTACAAGTGTTAAGTGGCCACATGGTGAATAGATCTGTCCATTCACATGCCTGATACTGATAACTGTCTCACCTGCAATGAAGTGCTGTCTCTGCAGCATGCCAGAGGTACCTATATAGGGGTGACACAGCGGTTAGATCATTATCCATGACTGTATGACATCTACAGGGTGCACTTTGCATGTTAACACATTCGCCAGTACAATAGCATATACTACAGAGTATGCACATGTGTGCATACACAGGGTAGCATACTATAGTATGCAGCATGTGTGTAAACATACCTTGCATATGATGTTACATTACATAGTGTACAATGACACATGCAACTACGTGGGATATAATATTTCTATGTGCAGTAGTGACTTACCAGGCAACTCCAGGCTCTGTGGTTGGGAGACACCCACTTCCACGATGGCAGCTAGAGTTTGTGGATGCTGTTCTAATGGGGTCCCCAGGCTGGCCAGTAGCTCCTAGGTAGAAGTGAGTGGGGGCTGGGTTTGTGGCCCACCACATGTTCTACCTTTTTCCCTGGCGATTGCATTTGCACACTGTTTAGCATGTTGGATCAGGTCCATGCAATGTCTGCGCACCTGCTGGTAGGTGCGGTTATGGCTACCCACATCATTGCCCCTCCTGCAAAGTTCCTGCCACAGGTCATCACGCTGCTGGCCATGCTGTGGCAAATGGCTGAACAGTTCCTCATAGTTGTCATGAAGGTATGGTATGAGTGCATCATCCTCCATGCGGCTATATGCCGGCAGTCGTGATCGAGGCATTATCTGTAAGACATAATGATGGAGACAGATCACAGCATCTCAGAGATGCACAGAGACAAAGATGCACATTCATGTGTATTACAGTTAGTACTTATGAACAGTTGTCTTTGCAAATCGTCATGACACTCACACTACTGGCATGTTTGTTTCACACACATGTAACACGCAATGGGTATTGGATATTATCACCATATACACGTGTCACCTCATTACATTGCTCATACTCCATGTGAATGCTGTCGTGATGTGGCCATGTCTGTTTGCCTGTACTGGTGTTCCTACCTATCAGCACATGCCTGGATGTGTGCACATGAATGCTGTTGACGTTGATGCTGTGTATATGTCACATATCATCACATACACTACCTTCATGGACATGGACAGTGACAATGCAGACATGCGCACGGAAACCTTTACTAGCATGTGTTTTGCCACATACATCTACACAGCACTGTACAACAGTTTAACATCCTGCCACGTATCGCCACTGTTGCACATGTGATACACATGGGAAAATGGCTATCTGGATGATATTCGCAGGGATGGTTATCAACTATAGCATGTACGGCCAGGATCATGTAGTATCCTGTATGCCCTGGGCCATGTATGGCCATAGGATGCCAGGCTTTCTAGCTGTATCCAACAGCCATGTTCCCAGCAACAGTTGAATCAATGCCACATTACTGATCCAGACAGTCACTGATACATCTACCATGTGGTCATCGCACCATGTATGACAGAGATGACATGTACAGCTTTGCTGGACAGGGTTGCATGGTATGGCAGGAGTATGTCACATATATGGCACAGGGATCTCTCCAGCATGTGGCAACCCCTGTACTAGGACGGTGGCTGTCCATGATGTATGTCTTTCAGATCAGGATATGTACATGTAGCATGTCCAGCATCAGTGTTGCACATGTCTTTATGCAGGGTAGGCAGCATGCTGCATAGTGGAGATGAGGATTGTGAAGGCTGGTGACACCCATCCCAGCATGGTTAATACCCCTTAAAGGTGATATGTGATCCGATATCGGTTACGTGAGTGCTGAGTATGGCTGTTCAATGATCTCCATGCTCATGGATGGCACCCTGTCATGACTTAGGTTGCCTCTTATGACTACCTAATAGCCCTGGTGATGTTACTAGCTCAGGGAGGTAAACTGCACAGCACTATCCCTTACGCACAGTGTCCATAATGTTGACTGCCACGAGGTGGTAGTTAATGGGTACACTGTTATTAACATAGTGGTGACAATGCAATAAGCTGCTGTCAGATTGTGCACATATGTCACACACCTCACCCACAAAGCCCATGCTGTATGTTATCCACAACACTAAGTCAGCTATTGCTCCCAGGTCATGGCCATTCACATTCTCACATATGCAGATGCCACTCATTTGTCTGTGTGGTATGGGCTACAATGACAGGGGAGTACAACACATTAACCCAGTTTACTGTAGCTGCCACTGGTGTGCTATGCACATGTCACTCAGACACCTTTTGTAGTGTTGCTTCTATGAATTGGCCACTACTAGAACACTCCTGCAACATACAATGGTACATGTAGTATACTGAGTGTAGATGGAACACCGTATGTGTGATGATGTCCACTGACCTGTCACAGGTATGCTTTGCAGTGTGTATACATCAGTACTGTAATCTACAGCTGTACTGCTAACAATATCTACGTTGATTAAGGTTCATAGGCTTTCAGACCATACTCACCAGGGTGATAGTGCTGTGCCTCCCATTATGAGTGGCATCTCCACTTTGTGGGTTGCGATGACTGTTAGTGTGATCCATTCCGCATTTTCACAGACTGCCATGAACCTATGTTTTACATGGCAGTGTATGTGTAGAGCCAACTATTTTGCCATATGTGTATTGTATGACCAGGGATTTGGATAGGTCACATGCAGCCAGAGTGTACCGTGTACCATGATAGTTATGGTTTCAGGGGCTCTGTCATGTTCATGGATATGTGATTGTGTACCTATTGGGGGCCAGTGAGTTGAAATTACCCGACACCCTATCTGTATTGCTTATGCATGCTCAGCACTTGTTCAGAACATGTACATACTTCATGAGCTACTAATTACTTTATCACTCAAACCTACTCATTTCCTCCTGGTAAACACTGTTTGTCCTTACATTTCCAGAATGCTTGCAGTACAACAGCTGTTGCACACACTTACCTCACATATCTTGTGAGTACTGGTTGACTAGACAGGCATGTCCACATGTCAATTACCAGTGTTATTGCCTGTCTATATGATGACTGTGGGCAACATGTGGCAATATAGCAATCGGCTCATGTACGCAGTCAATGCTCACCTCCTAACATACAACACTACAGCCTGTGGGAGATGCACATATGTAACCATGCTGGAGGTAATGCTCTCTCCAACACAGACTTACCCTGACAATCATATGGGGATATTAAACATTTGCAGCACACACCACTCATCACATAGTCTCAGTAGATCTCCACCACCACAGGCCACACATAGTAAGAGTACAACATTTGCAGAGCCCCACCATACTACTCTATGTAGGCAACAGAGGCAGTCCCCATCATCAAACACAACACCAAATGCTTATAGGCCACAGACTCATGTGTGCCCGTCAACTATAGCCAATAGGGTGTTATAACATACACAACACACTAGTCATAGGTGACTCTGTAGGCGGTCACACCGAAGTCCCACTCAGCAGGCCACACAAGGTGATAGTCACTGACATCTGGCTGTTGGGTAACAGGATCCACAACATGACCTATGCACTCAGGTCACTCCTCAACAGGTACAATATGGCTGTCATTTTCCACATTTGTGTGAATGCCCTGAGATGCAACTTCCTGGACTACATGTACAGGGACATGCAATAGCTCTCCAGTCTTGTAGCCCAGGCAGGTATCGCCCTAGCCCTGAGAAGCATTCTGCATTTGTCCTGACTGATGACACAGTGGAACAACGGAATTATTCACATCAACAGTTGCCTATGCATCTGGTGTCATTCCAAGGGTATCCAGTATTTATCTGCTTTGACTGACATGGTCAACAAACCTCAATGTTTTGCCGCAGATGTCCTGCACCTGTCGGCCCTGGGATTATGGTTAACATCTCAAGCTCTTGCTGCTCCTATACTGCCTGTTTTAGACACATTTCAGACACATATTCACCACCTGAACAAGTACAAGCAAGCAAAACCTGCGGGTATTGTTACTCAATGCTTGACATCTCTATCTCACATGCACTCATCCAAGGCACTCCTTATAATGGACCACTTTGATGTCTCTGCAGTGACCGTGACCTGCTTCTAGACTCCGGAGAACACATTGCACTGACAGGCTATTACACAGACCACACCTTTCAGTCATGTAACCAGGACCACAACACCCCCGGCAGGGGTGTGTCCATATGTCACAGGGATGTACACATCTCCATGCTGGTGGCTTAGCACGATGCATCAGAGGCAATCCAAGTGCAACTAACTGTGGCCAGAACTGTTGTGCAAATTGTAGCTTGCTACGGATTCCACAACATACCCCATGGTTAACATCCCTCATTTCTTGGTGTACTGGAAAGTAGGGTTCACACAGGCACTACTGATGTGACACTGACACTACCACATACCTAACTGTGCTACCTACTCATGTACTGACACATTAGGCCAACACTGTCATGGGTTGATAAACTCCATTCGGCTGGGTCAACATATACACACCACCACCAAGGCCAACAATATCGTAGACATGGACATTACCAACATGTGTGACTGGTGTAACACACCTGGGGTATCCCCTCATTGGTCAGTTCCGAATGTATGCTAATCACCCTTGTTATCCACATCATGGCACCACACCCTTCACAGAAAACACAGTACAATATTTCTACAGAGCCAACTTCATGCTTTGTATGACAGGAGTAGTAAACGCCATGAAACCCGTGCAGATGGACAATATAGTTACAAACGCAGAAACATTCCCAACTGCACTTCATTAGCACTTACACAACTGCATGGATCATGCTATCCCACACAGAGCCATGACAGTACCCACCACATAACAGATGCCCCTCTGGGGGTCCACAGCCATGGACACATTGCATGACAGGAGGAGACAGTTGCAAAGTAGGGTACACTCCTAGGGGTGGTGTGGCTCCCTAGTCAGCCTCAGTTGGATTCTGGGATCTCTTCTTACATGCACCAACACTAGCTACGTCAACATTACTGCGACACATTCAAAGGACTACCACTAAGCATTATGGAGGTATGTCACTACTCTCGATGGCAATACCCACATCTGCTCTGACATACAACGGTTAGGCAGACACATTACAGAACTGACTAATATTGGCAACAATCTGGCAGCTAACTTTACACCCCTCTCACACCCTCATGGGCCCACATCTATACAGGATCAATGCAGAGTCTCTGCGGTCACAACTACGCCATTCAGACCTACTCTCTCTAAAGCCTGGAACACACACTCCATGTGACCATCCTACATCCCAGGCTGCATTTTACACAAACCTCAGAATGACATGGATCCCCACTTGGGCACCAGATTCTTTAGTAGCCTTTTATCAGGCATTGTGGACCCTGACTGGTGCACAGCAACAGTTATCACTCTCCACAGAGGTGGCGCCACAATGGACCAGTGGAACTATTGCCCTATACACCTGACTAGACTGTTCTGCAAGACTATTGAGAACATCATCATGGAAGTCCTTCACAGAGACATTGTTGGCGTACACAGCTTTGATACCACCCAGGTTGGATTTGTTAGATCCACAACATGGCTCCTAAACCTGGTGGAGTCCTGCAAGACAGTTACCAAGGTCGTAGATGATGGTAAGGGGATCCACACAGCCTACCTTGTCCTCTCATTGGCTTTCAACACCGTTTCCCATTCTGGTATTGTCACTATACACATCCACCTGCACAGCGACCCATACATCCTGGGATGTTATGCACAGTGGCTCACGGACAGGACACACACAGTGAGGGTAGCATACCACAGTTCCTACTGTACATCAGTTACAATTGGCATACCCCGGTCCTCAGTCATAGGGATCCTCATGTTCGTTATGGACTTCCCTGAGGTACATTCCAGCACAGACGGACTTTCCCTGAATAGGTTTCCAGACGACTGCAAACTAAGGGCCATGATTGATTCACCAGCTAATATACACACCATCCATATGGATATCACTGTGACAGATACCTGCCGTCGGTAACATAGCCTCAGGCAGCATGGCAGATACTTGACTTATCTACCTACAATACTGTACTTTACACATATTTGAAACCATATCCCATGATGCAAAGCATAATTGCACAGCAGGACCACTTTAGGCATGTTATTCTCATTATACACCCATACATATGCCTACTGTTACTGTATATCAACATATGCTATCCCCTGTTATGGCACATACTTGTTGGATATACCCTACCACCAACAGCGGCTGGAGTGCAATTGTTATGTTTAAAGCCCTTATGTAGCATCCCTTGTGGTGTCTGGGGTGTTTACCTTGTGGCCCACAGCAGTACACACAATTTCTACAAGCGTTACTATGCTCAACAAGACATCACTACATAATACCTTTTCCCACTGTCTGCATTGCGTACACTTTCATTTATACAGCACAGGCACTACATACACTAACATACTGAGTGTTCTACATACCTTCTTAGTGGTCCGAGTATACAATACTATCCGTGTTACACCTTTCCTCTTTAAACGATTCAATGGTATGAGCATATGATTTGAATGTATGGCAAGCCCCTCATTTTATACGTGGATACCTGTAACGTGGTATCCTGCCACCAATTGGTGTTCCGGAGTAAATTATTACATGCACATCAGCTGTGCAGCTACTCCATTGGCCAATTACACGGCAACAGTGGTGTATAACTGAATACTCCACTTGGGCGTTGTCCTTTTGCCCTACCTTCGAGGGAGACAGTCTGGATGTGTTATATTGTGATAAATTGCAACAGCTATATGGAGAGACCCGGATACTCTGAAATCATGTCCCCCGTGGATTGTGTGTGATGGCTACAGTAAATAGTTCTACATGTGAATGTAGCTGTTATCGCAACCATCTGTTACGAGACTATTGCAAACAAACCCTGTAACATCGGCGTCTGTTCCATTGTAAAACAGCAACGATTTCACATGGCGCCATTACAAGTGTGTCTCTCATAAGGTATGTTAACACTTCTGCAGATGTCATTGAGTGAGTGGATGTTTCTGATGTTATTACGGTCTATATTGCAATTGTTTCGGCTGTGGGGCAGATGTAGGTGGGTGTACATAGCAGATAAAGGTTTGCGAGGACTGCATTTATACATATTCCATATGTGTGTGGGGGCCCCTTCCCTAATTGAAGACCTGTCATTTAGTAGACTAATACTATGGTTATTGCAGGCTTAGTCATTAAACCATTGTTACTTGGTTCCTACATAGCATGCAGGTGATGTTGATCCTTCAATCCCTCCCAAATACATCAATATGTACTGAATTGTTGCTACATGAAAGCTGTCTTGTGTATTTCTGTCACAAATATTTGCAATCATTGCTGTTGTGTTGGTGACTCCTATTCTTTGTCCTGGGTTGACACCTTTACAATTGGCCATATTGGGAGATTTGTTGGGCACACATCAGGGTCTAGAGGCCTACACAAACACTGTCAGTACAAAGGATAGAACTTACTTTTGCCCTACATTGAACCTTTTATTCTTGTAGCACTTTAGCTGCTTATTATGTTTCTTCACAAATTTACGTATTTGAGAGACGGACATTACTATGAATGCAACTATTACTTCATATATCGGACATCACTATGTCCTACAATCACAGTACATTTGCCCTTTTTAACATTTGTTGTTAGGACACAACTGCCCAAAGACGGACTGTCCCTCTCAAAGTGGAACAGGTGGTAACCGTATGCTTAAGGCCGGATATGAACACAACTACTGTAATAATCTACCTCCAAGTTTGCACGAACAGACCCATGATGCAAACACACATACACAAGCATTACATCCCACAGAAACAAACAACGCACTCTCAACATGAACTTACACACACTACAGCAATCGGAACCACACTTATACACAATACCTACCTGGACTGCAGCACTGGCAGCAATAACTACATGTCCCTTGACATCGTGATAATATTACTCGTGGTTATACTGTTCAGGTACTGTGGTCTCTCTGTCTTTCATCCTCATGATTATGCCTGTCGGTATGTAAAGCATTCGGTAGTTGGCAGTATCCTATTCATTTGTACCTCCATGGTTGTGTACATGTCATTAACCTGTCTTTATATTCGCAGATATATGTATTTCTGTATATATCGACATACATCTCTCTATCACCCTTTCTATCCCTATTTTATATATATATATATATATATATATATATATATATATATGTGCATAGATAGATAGACAGGGAGAAGGAGAGAGTGTACACACCTTTCGCTGAGTACATGGCGGTGTATTCTGTTTGCTGAAAAACGCACTTTTGTGTTCAAACCTATCACAATACACACCTGCCATTGGTACATCTCGGGTAGCTTGCTGGTAGGTGAGTGTGTACATGGTTGCGTGTTCTACTCCTGCCAGTGGTCATTTTACCTCTCAGAGCAGGCACTGTTAGTACATGACTGAATAATGCTGGTTTCACCTGTTCTGGACATCCATGACTGTGATCTGCACAGAATTCTGCAAAGCTTAAACCTGTTTTGCACATATCCGTGTAGTCCTGTTTAAACGACGCTTACTGTCACTTGCCGCTGCATTAACCTGCTATCATGTGCTTCCACATGCTCTAATGACCTACATCCAACATCCATTATTCGTTCCATCGGGATTACGTTACGGACCTTGCATGAAGTGGAACTGGGTACATACACGACACAGTCAGTGGCTTTACCACTTGGTTATCTGTTGTTTGTACAAGTGTTAATGGTGTTTTGTATGTGGACTGTACTATGGCTGTTCATCCATACTGCAGTCAAATGTGTAACTCAGTTTGTTTACATATGGATGATACCACTTCATGGTATGCCCGAGTGATGTTTAATGGATGTGCTCCAGCATTGGGAATCTATGTCAGAGTGAGCCGCACACTGTCATGTTCTACACCTTGACACAACCATAACTGGAGAATGCTGGGGTTGAAGATACCTGTCATGGGTACTCCCCATGCTTTGGCACTACATCCCTACTTACACTATATGGAGGCCCTCATTAACACACCGGGGAATCCATGCAGAGTAGGTGGGGAACAGTGGTTACACACGTGGATCCGGATATTGGCTCTGCTCCACAGAGGGACAGTTGGTTGACTGATGGGGTGGCGATAGCAGACACGTTTTGCCTAGGCTGCTGCATAGCCTCTGACAATCGGGCATGTACCTACCAATGTACCTAAGCACCTATACATACAGTATCAACATATGCTGTTAGCTTCGTTTACTGTTCAGGTGTTGACTTTCCTTGTTCCAATAGCTGTTGTGTGTGCAATAGTTGAAGGCTGTCTTTGTAGGATTCACACAGTAGGCCACCTATACATTACAATTTGCAGGTGGTCGTGTGTGTGTGCCATCCATTTTACTGTGTGTGCAGGTGGAGAAGTGTGTCAGTCCGTAGGGGCCTACACTGTCAGTGTATGTGCTATACGTTCCCTCTTTGCCAAGGTGTGGGCATATTGGGCACACCTCCATCTGCCTACTGGGGCTGGCACAGGGTGTTCATGGTCTGAATCCCTCTGTACCTGTGATGGCCTTGGCAATTGCGGTGGGCTGAGAGGGCCTTCACCATTATGTCCCTGCTGCAGCTGTTTCTGCAGGACCATATTATGTAGCATGGCACATACTATGAAGATGTGGGCACACATGCCTGGAGAGTACTGCAAGGCAACAGAACCGTGATTTCAGCATCCCAAACACACGCTCTATGATGATTCTGGTTTGTGATTGTGCCTCATTATGGCATTCATGCATGGGTGTGTGTGCATTTCTGATAGGAGTCATCATCCATGGCTCCAGTGCATAGCCAGCATCCCCCACAAGGTGGCCATATGGGATGCCCCCCCCTGACAAATACCTGATACAGCTGTGAGGCATGCCAGATGTGGGAGTCATGGTAGCTTCCAGGGCTGACAGCACACACATCCGTAATAATGCCCTGGGTATTGCACATGACCTGGCAGTTGGAGTGGTATCCCTTGTGGTTTATGTAGCGCCTACCATGGTCTCCGGGTACTGACTTGATATGTATGTGCGTGCAGTCTATTGCACCCAGTACCTCCGGGTAGTGTGCCACATGGTGGAAGAGATGCATATTGCTGGCCAACTCCTCCTGAGTTCGGGGCAAGTATATATGCTCACTGGCATGTGGTAACATGGCATCCAGGAACTGATGGAGTACCCTGGATGCTGATGCCTGTGAGATCCCCATAATATCTCCAGTTGGCCTTTGAAAGGTACCTGTAGCTAGTATTCTCAGGCTTACACATACCTTCGTGTCCACTGGGATGGGTTCCCCTCTGTTGTTTCTGGCTCTCAGGTGTGGCCGGCATAGCTCCACTATTTGCTGTATGATGTCCCTGCCCACCCTGTAATGCTCTACTATCTCCAGATCATGTAACCCCTGATAGGTTACCCTTGGTCTGAACACTCTTCTCCTCCACTGGGGCCTGAGGTGGTTGTCAGCATCATCCTCCACAACACCTTCAGTCTCCAACACATGCTGATGAATCACAGCTATGGCAGCTCCCAACATGTACATTGTAAAAGTTCCCCATCTGTTTACACCGATGGTGCACTGTTTGAGAATACACAAGTGTGTGTGAGGTGCCTTCACACTTTATACTATTGTGCTTTGAACACTGATGATGTCATAGGGTGTGTATGTACATTAGGGGCTGCAGGGTATCTTGTGTTTTACCACGGATACTGCTTTTGTGCTGCCTTTGGTGTTACATTACATTTAGCTGCCGTGGATTACCTCTTTCCCTTGCCTCCGCTTTTCTTAACAATTCCCCTCCCATTGTCTGGCATGTATCCAGCAGCCTGCTTTCTTGTTTTGTACTTTCCCGAACCAGGATTGTCTTGCCAAATGTGTTCTATTGCCAATCTACTGCAGGTTTGCTTTGCTCGGCGATTACAGTTCTCTTTTCTTTGCAATCCGACACCTCCCCTATCCTGTTCTGCAGGTTGCTGCTAGCAGCCTTTTTAGCTGGTGTCAATTGCCCACTATAAGTTAATAGGTGTTAATTGCTCGGTTCTACTCCTATTACCCTACTGTAGCATTTCCTTATTGTTTTCCCCTGAACTTCCTTTTTGGCCTGTGGTGTGTGGTGCGTGAGTCCGCTTACCGGGATTCGGGCACGTTTTCATCCACGTACACATGCGCTTTCAGGAACCATGTGTGCTCTCAGCTGAGCAAAGCTATACCTACATCCACGCCCCTGTCCTGCGGCTTTGCTTAGCAATGGGCAGCCCAGATTTGCATTGCTCCAATGTACTTACAGCTGCAGTGGCACACCCCACTGCTGATGTCATGTATTCCTACAGACCACTCCTCGGTGTTGTAGCGCTGCGCCGTATTGTACATCCTTAGGCTGGCAGGACATTTGCGATTCACTATTACTTGCCTCATTTGCATGGCATTGACTACTAATTCATAGTTACCACGCCGAATTATGTCACAGGCCCTTTAGCAACCCTTACAGCTTGGTTGTGATGTAGCATGCATACCATTGACTATTATGGTGAAATCATGATTTTTGTTACATTGCTATTTTATGACATTTGTATATATTTTCCTTGGGTTCCCGTTTGTGCACACATGCCCTATGGTTGTCCTTTCCGTTACTGTGGCCATGACATTAAATTTTATTGTGCATGTGCTGTGCATCTTTTCTTATGCCATTAGCTGTATATTTAGCGATTGGCATATGTTAACTTTGTTATACATGAATCTGATCCGCTTCCGTGGCTACGATGTTCTGTTTGTCAACATGTAAACCATTTTTTTTGGTTTACATTTCTGTAGGTTTACGCTACGCCTATGCCACTTCATGAATTGCTATGTACCTTCATTTGCATGCTGCAGTACGGCGCATGGGGTGATTTGCATGCCTACACTGGGAGTTGCACAGATCTGGCGTATGCCGGTAGTGCACATGGAATTAGATCATACCTGAATCGCTCAGCGGACATATTTGGTGTTATGCCGCCTACGCTACGCCTGCGCCTGGCGTAATCTTCATGAATCCTGGGGAATATCCTTCATTTAAAAATTAAAATTAAAAAGATTGGTACCATTAATGTACACCTAGTGATACCTTTGTAAAATGGCCACTAAACCTGATAGATATATAGATAATTAGGTAAACAGATAGATAAGTAGACAGATAGATATATAGATAGATGGTTGAAAGAATGGATTAATAAACAAAGAAGCAAACAAATGGATAAAGAAATAAATACAATTCATCATAAATGAGAGAAAGTAAGCTCACTGTATACTTATGGACAACAATTTCTGTCCACAAAGTAAACAAGACAAGAACAAGGTAAACAATACCTCATACCCATTTGAAGAGCTATAGAGGCTGCCACTAGTAATTGCTGTGTTTCTTCTCTCCATATATAATATTGCAGTCATGTCAATTAATGAAAGTGGCAAATAAATAATCTTCAAGACCCCCGAAGAAATTTCCAGTTGACTGATAAATGCTTTATCAGCCAAAATAAGACCCACTAAGGGAGAGTCAGAGACTCTTCTGATGCCTGTAAGAATTACCATCTTATTTACAGTAGTTTGATCTCCCCCTCTGTAGTAGCATACATGAACAAGTTTCACTATTTAATAGTGGACATGTCTTCAGCAGTGTGATGTGAAACATTAGTGCTCGGCAACAAAATCATCTGTCATGAGCTACAGTGGGATTTGGACTTACAGAAACACAGAGTTATATACATAAATGTTTGTATCCAAGTGTCTTAAAAAAAGATCATTTGGAAAGTAAAAAAAATCAAATAGTTGTAAAGAGAATGGATTTGAGAGTCTTGCATATGGATCTGATGGGATTCCAGTAGGACCATTAGCTTTGTAATAGTATAAATTCTTCAAGACCAATAGTACAGCTTATTTGGGAGGAAAAAGTAAACTCAGAGGAATTAGCCAGAAAAAAGGAAGTGGATTGAATTTATAGCATTTTAAAGAATTCTCTGAAATCTAACTATATGTGCACTTGAGCAAAAAGGGACAATACATATTTTGTTGCCAGAATTTAACTTCATCTAAGTTTACCTCTACCAATGAAAACAATATATGAAGGACCTCCAAACTTTCTTGACTGATTAGCTATGTCTGCCTGATATTCTAGTCATGAAGTATTTTGTCAAATTTAATTATGAAATGAATTTAGTCAGGCAAATATGTTTAATTTCAAGTAGATGCGAGGAAAGAATTGCAGCACTTTCTTATCATGTCTGCCTTATGATAAAAGCAGCAGTTTCCTCAATATTAGTGATGTCATTTCCTCAGATTCTGGCTCCTAGGTCCAGACATTTCCCTGCAGTACATTTTGTTGAGGAGACAAGGCTGAAGTGACATTCAGCTGCAGAGACATATGGCTGTTAAAAATTTACTGTGGACAAAGAGAGGCATGCTGCACCATGTCCACAACTTCAACAAATAAGTGCATGAGAGTTTTGCCTGAGGTACAGTTAATGCTCATGTAAGTACAACATGTAGAAGTGTACTACAGCATGGAGGAAATCCTGTATTCTACTGTAGTCAAACGTATTCTCCAGTATGAGTTTTGGGAAGGTTCCATACACACTGTAAAGGGTAATGGTATAAACACACACACACACACACACACACACACACACACACACACACACACACACACACACACACACACCAATAATAAAGGCACTGCCCATTCTGAAGTTCAGTTTTACTGCCACTGACATTACCACTGGGCATCCAGCTGCTGATGCCTGTTTTTGTTGGTGTTTTGGGGACCATGGACAATATTTTCCCCTGTGCATTTCCTTACTGAAACGCTAGGCATGGCACTGTGTGCTCCTCATTGCCCAAAGGAATTTGCAATAGCCATATGTCTGCACAGCTGAAAGTCACTTCAGCCATGTGTCCTCATCCAAATGTACCCCAGGGAAATGTCTCACTGCCTAGGACCCTGAACACCTTTTCTTTTACCCCGAGTGAGCCATTTACTACTCCATTGTACTTTAGTTAGCAAGGGCAACAACTTGTTTGCAGTTTTATCGTATATAAAAATGTGTGGAGGAGGGGCTAAAAACTACATGTGTTCATTCATTTACTTTCTAATAATATTTCTGCAATGGTTGATCAGAATATAAAAGATAGGGACTGTTCATCTGTGTATTATTGCTCCATTCATCCCAGATGGATCACAAAATTGTGGATTGCTTAAGCTGATGACTTCACTATGTTTTTGCAGTAAAAGCTGCTTAAATAGAGCATCATTTTGTATGATATAATAAGCATTTTGTATGAGCCAGCACTCTTTTCTCTACTATCTTCATCATACTGAATAGCTGTGCTACTTTCTGAAGCAGATTGCATTATTAATTGTAATACATCATAGCCCTTTGCCGATGACATCAGTCTCTGATTTTGTGGCATAGATCATGAAACAGTGCACAAGTATGTCTGACAAAGTCATAGTTTAAATGTCAGTCTTGTAACAGGAAAACACTTACATTGTCCCTGTTGTGCCATCTACAGTAGAAGTTAGACTTTTTTTTATCCCTATAAACAAAAAGGTCATTTTACAAGATGCATAATGTCAATTTATTTCTCTTAAACACCATTAAGACATGTTAAACTGATCAATTTCATTGCTAACTACCCTCATCACATAAACTGCCTACAGTGTAACTGATTTATCTTCATGACGGAGGCAGTCTTGTGAAATATTATCTGAAATGCTCTCCATAATTGCCATTTATTTCCAGAATATAGGCCTTATGTGTCACTATCTCTTATTAATGAATATGATACTGTGAAGCTGTTAACAGCACTCTAAGGCATGTCACATATCAGAGAAAATGATCATATCAGCCTTCTTTACTGCAGTCAGGTTAGTACAGAAATATGCCATTAAATGAGTCAGTTGGAGAATAGGCAAAGCGATAACTCACTAGACCATGATGCATCTCTTCTGAATATTGTCACTGATGTTTCAGCATGAGACTTTATATGCTTATCTAATGTTTGAAACTGTGTGGATACTTTAATGAAATGAAAGCGGTCTGACAAAACATAATATAGCAAAGACGCATGAGGCAGAAGTAATTTTCTGTTTAAAGATACAATAACTCTTGCCAGCTTTGTACTTTGGCTCATTTTGCACTGAGACAGGGAAGATAAGCTGTCATTTTCTAGAAATATATACCAAAATATTACACTAGACCAGATGATAACATAACTCGTTAGAACTTTGTGCTGGCAGTTTACAGCTTTCCTTAAAAAGGAATGCACCTCATTATTATAACTACAATCAATGGACAGGAAGCCCACTAAAAGCCTTGTAAATATTTTCGCTGACTTGTTGAAATTAGACAAGTAACATATTTTTGGAAGTTCACATATTTTGTTTTCTGTGTGCTAGTAACAGCGTTGTGCTTTTCATGACATTGACCTGTATGTGTGTCACTTTATATCTTAGCACATTGATGTACCCTCTGGAATCTCTATAAAGGAACTGTAGAAAGCTAAATACAATATTGACAGCTCAGTAGGTATCTACCAAAGTGTTAAAATCAGTTGTCACTCCAAATCAGTATGTAATTAATGTATGACTGCTGCTGTGTATCTTAGTGATAAATGTTTTTGGCAGAAGAGATATTGATCTGTTTCAGGTGGTACGGTGTGTCATTACTTGCACTCAGTCCACTCATACCTCTCAAAGTCTTGGAGTAAGAAATCTGGACAAAGCCATAAAAAATGAGGGGACAAAGGTCCAAAAATAGGGACACTTTTTAAATATTGCTCTCAAATACTTAGAAATTTTATAGAATAACACATTTTGCATTAGCACAAATTTTCTGAACAGTATGAAGTCTAAACCTTAAATGCCTGTCATTATTTTCTTACTTAAACCCTCAATGGCTTGCCAAAGATTTGCCAGAAAACCACAAGTTTATGAGGAACAGACCAACAATATGAGGCACAAAATCTGGAAATTCTCTGAAAATCTGTACAGTTGAGAGGTATGAATCCATTCAATGTTTTGGTTCAAACTTGGTTTCAGAGTGATCTGCAGAAGCACTGTACTCATGGTAGATGTGTCCTTCTGTAGGCGACAAATTCAGTTAAAATAAATTCTGTCTGATTTCTAAAGATGTGACATTGTAGACATGTCCTGTGTGAATAATAACTTCATCTTTAAATGAAATAATGTTTACTAATATTATAAGAAATGCCAGAATAAACATGATTTTATCTAAATCAGCCACATTATATGAAGCTGTTTTATTGCATTCTGAGCATAATGCATCTTTTGCTCCTTTCTCAGTAAATGTAAACATTTTACATTTTATTTTTTTATTTTTTTTGTTTTTATTTATTTTTTGAGGTTTTGCATGACTTCAGCAAAATTTCCTTGTGAACAGCTACAGTGGAACCAAACTGACATTGTGCTTTAAAGACCTAAACTACAAAAATGAGATCTATGGATCTCATTTTCTGAATTATTATTATTATTATTACTTATAAAGTGAATGCTTTAATTTTTGGCTCTAGTAGTATATCGGTACCCCCAATAAATGCTCTTTCTCTTTCTTTCTTTCTCTTTCTGAATCGCTTATACATTCAGCCATAGAAGCACACAGCCTCACAGGTATACATACACATCTGTGCACAAACACAAGCACGCACATACATACACACACACACACACACACACACACACACACACACACACACACACACACACACACACACACAATTTTGTTTCTTATTTTATTTACTTTTTCTTTTAATTTCCCGCTTGCTAAACAGCAAAGCACTGT